>NW_028225181.1:8030716-8065386 GCF_052327205.1 Somniosus microcephalus | reverse complement strand
AGAGGGAGGGGAATCGTGTAGAGAGGGAGGGGAATCGTGTAGAGAGGGAGGGGAATCATGTAGAGAGAGGGAGGGGAATCGTGTAGAGAGGGAGGGGAATCGTGTAGAGAGAGGGAGGGGAATCGTGTAGAGAGGGAGGGGAATCGTGTAGAGAGGGAGGGGAATCGTGTAGAGAGGGAGGGGAATCGTGTAGAGAGGGAGGGGAATCGTGTAGAGAGGGAGGGGAATCGTGTAGAGAGGGAGGACAATCGTGTAGAGAGGGAGGGGAATCGTGTAGAGAGAGGGAGGGGAATCGTGTCGAGAGAGGGAGGGGAATCGTGTGGAGAGAGGGAGGGGAATCGTGTAGAGAGAGGGAGGGGAATCATGTAGAGAGGGAGGGGAATCGTGTAGAGAGAGGGAAGGGAATCGTGTAGAGAGGGAGGGGAATCGTGTTGAGAGGGAGGGGAATCGTGTAGAGAGGGAGGGGAATCGTGTAGAGAGGGAGGGGAATCGTGTAGAGAGAGGGAGGGGAATCGTGTAGAGAGGGAGGGGAATCGTGTAGAGAGGGAGGGGAATCGTGTAGAGAGGGAGGGGAATCGTGTAGAGAGGGAGGGGAATCGTGTAGAGAGGGAGGGGAATCGTGTAGAGAGAGGGAGGGGAATCGTGTAGAGAGGGAGGGGAATCGTGTAGAGAGGGAGGGGAATCGTGTAGAGAGGGAGGGGAATCGTGTAGAGAGGGAGGGGAATCGTGTAGAGAGGGAGGGGAATCGTGTAGAGAGGGAGGGGAATCGTGTAGAGAGGGAGAGGAATCATGTAGAGAGAGGGAGGGGAATCGTGTAGAGAGGGAGGGGAATCGTGTAGAGAGGGAGGAGAATCGTGTAGAGAGAGGGAGGGGAATCGTGTAGAGAGAGGGAGGGGAATCGTGTAGAGAGGGAGAGGAATCGTGTAGAGAGGGAGGGGAATCGTGTAGAGAGAGGGAGGGGAATTGTGTAGAGAGGGAGAGGAATCGTGTAGAGAGGGAGGGGAATCGTGTAGAGAGAGGGAGGGGAATCGTGTAGAGAGGGAGAGGAATCGTGTAGAGAGGGAGGGGAATCGTGTAGAGAGGGAGAGGAATCGTGTAGAGAGGGAGGGGAATCGTGTAGAGAGAGGGAGGGGAATTGTGTAGAGAGGGAGGGGAATCGTGTAGAGAGGGAGGGGAATCGTGTGGAGAGGGAGGGGAATCGTAGAGAGAGGGAGGGGAATCGTGTAGAGAGAGGGAGGGGAATCGTGTAGAGAGGGAGGGGAATCGTGTAGAGAGGGAGGGGAATCGTGTAGAGAGGGAGGGGAATCGTGTAGAGAGGGAGAGGAATCGTGTAGAGAGGGAGGGGAATCGTGTAGAGAGAGGGAGGGGAATTGTGTAGAGAGGGAGGGGAATCGTAGAGAGAGGGAGGGGAATCGTGTAGAGAGAGGGAGGGGAATCGTAGAGAGAGGGAGGGGAATCGTAGAGAGAGGGAGGGGAATCGTGTAGAGAGAGGGAGGAGAATCGTAGAGAGAGGGAGGGGAATCGTGTAGAGAGAGGGAGGGGAATCGTGTAGAGAGGGAGGGGAATCGTGTAGAGGGAGGGAGGGGAATCGTGTAGCGAGGGAGGGGAATCGTGTAGAGAGGGAGGGGAATCGTGTAGAGAGGGAGGGGAATCGTGTAGAGAGGGAGAGGAATCGTGTAGAGAGGGAGGGGAATCGTGTAGAGAGAGGGAGGGGAATCGTGTAGAGAGGGAGGGGAATCGTGTAGAGAGGGAGGGGAATCGTGTAGAGAGGGAGGGGAATCGTGTAGAGAGGGAAGGGAATCGTGTAGAGAGGGAGGGGAATCGTGTAGAGAGGGAGGGGAATCGTGTAGAGAGGGAGGGGAATCGTGTAGAGAGGGAGGGGAATCGTGTAGAGAGGGAGGGGAATCGTGTAGAGAGGGAGGGGAATCGTGTAGAGAGGGAGGGGATTCGTAGAGAGAGGGAGGGGAATCGTGTAGAGAGGGAGGGGAATCGTGTAGAGAGAGGGAGGAGAATCGTAGAGAGAGGGAGGGGAATCGTGTAGAGAGAGGGAGGGGAATCGTGTAGAGAGGGAGAGGAATCGTGTAGAGGGAGGGAGGGGAATCGTGTAGCGAGGGAGGGGAATCGTGTAGAGAGAGGGAGGGGAATCGTGTAGAGAGGGAGGGGAATCGTGTAGAGGGAGGGAGGGGAATCGTGTAGCGAGGGAGGGGAATCGTGTAGAGCGGGAGGGGAATCGTGTAGAGAGGGAGGGGAATCGTGTAGAGAGGGAGGGGAATCGTGTAGAGAGGGAGGGGAATCGTGTAGAGAGAGGGAGGGGAATCGTGTAGAGAGGGAGAGGAATCGTGTAGAGAGGGAGGGGAATCGTGCAGAGAGGGAGGGGAATCGTGTAGAGAGGGAGGGGAATCGTGTAGAGAGGGAGGGGAATCGTGTAGAGAGGGAGGGGAATCGTGTAGAGAGGGAGGGGAATCGTGTAGAGAGGGAGAGGAATCGTGTAGAGAGGGAGGGGAATCGTGTAGAGAGGGAGGGGAATCGTAGAGAGAGGGAGGGGAATCGTGTAGAGAGGGAGGGGAATCGTGTAGAGAGAAGGAGGAGAATCGTAGAGAGAGGGAGGGGAATCGTGTAGAGAGAGGGAGGGGAATCGTGTAGAGAGGGAGGGGAATCGTGTAGAGGGAGGGAGGGGAATCGTGTAGCGAGGGAAGGGAATCGTGTAGAGAGGGAGGGGAATCGTGTAGAGAGGGAGGGGAATCGTGTAGAGAGGGAGGGGAATCGTGTAGAGAGGGAGGGGAATCGTGTAGAGAGAGGGAGGGGAATCGTGTAGAGA
Organism: Somniosus microcephalus; assembly: GCF_052327205.1. Classification (NCBI taxonomy): domain Eukaryota; kingdom Metazoa; phylum Chordata; class Chondrichthyes; order Squaliformes; family Somniosidae; genus Somniosus; species Somniosus microcephalus. Next base: position 8,062,568 of record NW_028225181.1, on the reverse strand, counting down.
GGGAGAGGAATCGTGTAGAGAGGGAGGGGAATCGTGCAGAGAGGGAGGGGAATCGTGTAGAGAGGGAGGGGAATCGTGTAGAGAGGGAGGGGAATCGTGTAGAGAGGGAGGGGAATCGTGTAGAGAGGGAGGGGAATCGTGTAGAGAGGGAGGGGAATCGTGTAGAGAGGGAGGGGAATCGTGTAGAGAGGGAGGGGAATCGTGTAGAGAGGGAGGGGAATCGTGTAGAGAGGGAGGGGAATCGTGTAGAGAGGGAGGAGAATCGTGTAGAGAGGGAGGGGAATCGTGTAGAGAGGGAGGGGAATCGTGTAGAGAGGGAGGGGAATCGTGTAGAGAGGGAGGGGAATCGTGTAGAGAGGGAGGGGAATCGTGTAGAGAGGGAGGGGAATCGTGTAGAGAGAGGGAGGGGAATCGTGTAGAGAGGGAGGAGAATCGTGTAGAGAGGGAGGGGAATCGTGTAGAGAGAGGGAGGGGAATCGTGTAGAGAGGGAGGGGAATCGTGTCGAGAGGGAGGGGAATCGTGTAGAGAGGGAGGGGAATCGTGTAGAGAGGGAGGAGAATCGTGTCGAGAGGGAGGGGAATCGTGTAGAGAGAGGGGAATCGTGTAGAGAGGGAGGGGAATCGTGTCGAGAGGGATGGGAATTGTGTAGAGAGGGAGGGGAATCGTGTAGAGAGAGGGAGGGGAATCGTGTCGAGAGGGAGGGGAATCGTGTAGAGAGAGGGTGGGGAATCGTGTAGAGAGGGAGGGGAATCGTGTAGAGAGAGGGAGGGGAATCGTGTAGAGAGGGAGGAGAATCGTGTCGAGAGGGAGGAGAATCGTGTCGAGAGGGAGGGGAATCGTGTAGAGGGAGGGGAATCGTGTAGAGAGGGAGGGGAATCGTGTAGAGAGGGAGGAGAATCGTGTCGAGAGGGAGGGGAATCGTGTAGAGGGAGGGGAATCGTGTAGAGAGGGAGGGGAATCGTGTAGAGAGGGAGGGGAATCGTGTCGAGAGGGAGGGGAATCATGTCGAGAGGGAGGGGAATCGTGTAGAGAGGGAGGGGAATCGTGTAGAGAGGGAGGGGAATCATGTAGAGAGGGAGAGGAATCGTGTCGAGAGGGAGGGGAATCGTGTAGAGAGGGAGAGGAATCGTGTCGAGAGGGAGGGGAATCGTGTCGAGAGGGAGGGGAATCGTGTAGAGAGGGAGGGGAATCATGTAGAGAGGGAGGAGAATCGTGTCGAGAGGGAGGGGAATCGTGTAGCGAGGGAGGGGAATCGTGTAGAGAGGGAGAGGAATCGTGTCGAGAGGGAGGGGAATCGTGTAGAGAGGGAGGGGAATCGTGTCGAGATGGAGGGGAATCGTGTAGAGAGGGTGGGGAATCGTGTAGAGAGGGAGGAGAATCGTGTCGAGAGGGAGGGGAATCGTGTAGAGAGAGGGAGGGGAATCGTGTAGAGAGAGGGAGGGGAATCGTGTCGAGAGGGAGGGGAATCGTGTCGAGAGGGAGGGGAATCGTGTAGAGAGGGAGGGGAATCCTGTCGAGAGGGAGGGGAATCGTGTCGAGAGGGAGGGGAATCGTGTAGAGAGGGAGGGGAATCGTGTCGAGAGGGAGGGGAATCGTGTCGAGAGGGAGGGGAATCGTGTAGAGAGAGGGTGGGGAATCGTGTAGAGAGGGAGCGGAATCGTGTAGAGAGAGGGTGGGGAATCGTGTAGAGAGGGAGGGGAATCGTGTAGAGAGAGGGAGGGGAATCGTGTAGAGAGAGGGAGGGGAATCGTGTAGAGAGAGGGAGGGGAATCGTGTAGAGAGAGGGAGGGGAATCGTGTAGAGAGGGAGGGGAATCGTGTAGAGAGAGGGAGGGGAATCGTGTAGAGAGAGGGAGGGGAATCGTGTCAAGAGGGAGGGGAATCGTGTAGAGAGGGAGGGGAATCGTGTCGAGAGGGAGGGGAATCATGTCGAGAGGGAGGGGAATCGTGTAGAGAGAGGGAGGGGAATCGTGTAGAGAGAGGGAGGGGAATCGTGTAGAGAGGGAGGGGAATCGTGTAGAGAGAGGGTGGGGAATCGTGTAGAGAGGGAGGGGAATCGTGTCGAGAGGGAGGGGAATCGTGTAGAGAGGGAGGGGAATCGTGTAGAGAGGGAGGGGAATCGTGTCGAGAGGGAGGGGAATCATGTAGAGAGAGGGAGGGGAATCGTGTAGAGAGGGAGGGGAATCGTGTAGAGAGAGGGAGGGGAATCGTGTAGAGAGGGAGGGGAATCGTGTCGAGAGGGAGGGGAATCATGTAGAGAGGGAGGGGAATCGTGTCGAGAGGGAGGGGAATCGTGTCGAGAGGGAGGGGAATCATGTAGAGAGGGAGGGGAATCGTGTAGAGAGAGGGAGGGGAATCGTGTAGAGAGAGGGAGGGGAATCGTGTAGAGAGGGAGGGGAATCGTGTAGAGAGAGGGAGGGGAATCGTGTCGAGAGGGAGGGGAATCGTGTAGAGAGGGAGGGGAATCGTGTCGAGAGGGAGGGGAATCGTGTCGAGAGGGAGGGGAATCGTGTAGAGAGAGGGAGGGGAATCGTGTAGAGAGGGAGGGGAATCGTGTAGAGAGAGGGTGGGGAATCGTGTAGAGAGGGAGGGGAATCGTGTCGAGAGGGAGGGGAATCATGTAGAGAGGGAGGGGAATCATGTAGAGAGGGAGGGGAATCGTGTCGAGAGGGAGGGGAATCGTGTAGAGAGAGGGAGGGGAATCGTGTAGAGAGGGAGGGGAATCGTGTAGAGAGAGGGAGGGGAATCGTGTAGAGAGGGAGGGGAATCGTGTCGAGAGGGAGGGGAATCGTGTAGAGAGGGAGGGGAATCGTGTCGAGAGGGAGGGGAATCATGTCGAGAGGGAGGGGAATCGTGTAGAGAGAGGGAGGGGAATCATGTAGAGAGGGAGGGGAATCGTGTCGAGAGGGAGGGGAATCGTGTAGAGAGGGAGGGGAATCGTGTCGAGAGGGAGGGGAATCGTGTAGAGAGAGGGAGGGGAATCGTGTAGAGAGGGAGGGGAATCGTGTCGAGAGGGAAGGGAATCATGTAGAGAGAGTGAGGGGAATCGTGTAGAGAGGGAGGGGAATCGTGTCGAGAGGGTGGGGAATCGTGTAGAGAGGGAGGGGAATCGTGTAGAGAGAGGGAGGGGAATCGTGTAGAGAGAGGGAGGGGAATCGTGTAGAGAGGGAGGGGAATCGTGTCGAGACGGAGGGGAATCGTGTCGAGAGGGAGGGGAATCATGTAGAGAGAGGGAGGGGAATCGTGTAGAGAGGGAGGGGAATCGTGTCGAGAGGGAGGGGAATCGTGTAGAGAGGGAGGGGAATCGTGTAGAGAGAGGGAGGGGAATCGTGTAGAGAGAGGGAGGGGAATCGTGTAGAGAGGGAGGGGAATCGTGTCGAGAGGGAGGGGAATCGTGTAGAGAGGGAGGGGAATCGTGTAGAGAGAGGGAGGGGAATCGTGTAGAGAGAGGGAAGGGAATCGTGTAGAGAGGGAGGGGAATCGTGTCGAGGGAGGGAAGGGAATCGTGTAGAGAGAGGGAGGGGAATCGTGTAGAGAGGGAGGGGAATCGTGTCGAGAGGGAGGGGAATCGTGTAGAGAGGGAGGGGAATCGTGTAGAGAGGGAGGGGAATCGTGTAGAGAGAGGGAGGGGAATCGTGTAGAGAGGGAGGGGAATCGTGTCGAGAGGGAGGGGAATCGTGTCGAGAGGGAGGGGAATCGTGTAGAGAGGGAGGGGAATCGTGTAGAGAGGGAGGGGAATCGTGTAGAGAGGGAGGGGAATCGTGTAGAGAGGGAGGGGAATCGTGTAGAGAGGTTGGGGAATCGTGTAGAGAGGGAGGGGAATCGTGTCGAGAGGGAGGGGAATCGTGTAGAGAGGGAGGGGAATCGTGTCGAGAGGGAGGGGAATCGTGTCGAGAGGGAGGGGAATCGTGTAGAGAGGGAGGGGAATCGTGTAGAGAGGGAGGGGAATCGTGTAGAGAGGGAGGGGAATCGTGTAGAGAGAGGGAGGGGAATCGTGTAGAGAGAGGGAGGGGAATCATGTCGAGAGGGAGGGGAATCGTGTAGAGAGAGGGAGGGGAATCGTGTAGAGAGGGAGGGGAATCGTGTAGAGAGGGAGGGGAATCGTGTCGAGAGGGAGGGGAATCGTGTAGAGAGGGAGGGGAATCGTGTAGAGAGGGAGGGGAATCGTGTCGAGAGGGAGGGGAATCGTGTCGAGAGGGAGGGGAATCGTGTAGAGAGGGAGGGGAATCGTGTAGAGAGGGAGGGGAATCGTGTAGAGAGAGGGAGGGGGAATCGTGTAGAGAGAGGGAGTGGAATCGTGTAGAGAGGGAGGGGAGCAAGTGGGCTACACCCATCGTCCCTGTAATGAAGAGGTCGTTGAGTAATACGCCTGGGGAACCAAAGAAGGTCCGCATCTGTGGGGATTTTAAGGTGACAGTGAACCCAGTCCTTCACACGGTACAATATCCACTTCCACGGATTGAGGATATTTTCGCCTCGCTATCTGGAGGTAAACGCTTCACCAAAATTGATCTGGCCCAGGCGTACTTGCAAATGGAGGTAGAAGAAGCCTCGAAACAATACCTCACGATCAACACTCATAAAGGTCTCTATCAATACAACCGACTGGTGTTCGGGGTAGCATCAGCTCCGGCTATTTGGCAAAGGGCAATGGATCAAGTCCTGCAAGGGATTCCAGGGACCCAGTGTTATTTGGACGACATCCTGGTCACGGGCGAAAATGACAGTGATCACCTCGCCAACCTGGAGAAGGTGCTCACTAGATTAAAGGAATATGGGCTACGAGCTAATCGCCAGAAGTGCGAGTTTTTCCAGAAGCAGATCTCGTATTGTGGCCACATTATTGATGAAGAAGGGTTACATAAGTCTCCTGAAAAGATTGAGGCAGTAGTCAAGGCTCCGGCACCGGAAAATGTGTCACAACTGAGGTCACTCCTCGGGCTGGTAAACTACTACCATAAGTTCTTACCAAATTTGTCTACAGTAGTACACCCACTGAATACCCTACTGCAAACGGGGGTACCATGGAAGTGGAATGACGAATGTAAACGAGCTTTCCAGAAGTGCAAAGAATTGATCACATCAAAAGAGGTGTTGGCCCATTTCAACCCAGCACTGCCAATTCGGTTGGCATGTGATGCATCACCCTATGGTATTGGAGCGGTGCTGTCGCACAAATTCCCAGACGGGTTGGAGAGGCCAGTAACCTTTGCGTTTCAGTCACTAACCTCAGCCGAGCGCAACTACGCCCAGATCGACAGGGAGGCCCTCAGCCTAGTATGGGGAGTAAAAAAATTCAACCACTATCTGCATGGGCAGAAGTTCACCTTGCTGACTGACCACCAACCACTTGTCTCCATCTTTAATCCAAAGAAGGGCGTTCCGGTGATGGCTGCACAACGGTTACAAAGATGGTCCATTTTTCTAGGGGCGAACCAATATGAAATAGAATATAAAGGCACGAAACAGCATGGAAACGCTAATGGGCTATCACGCTTGCCACTGCCTACTGTGGAGGAAGCACCAGCAGTGGACCCTATCGAGATATTTTATTCATCAATAATTGAACGATTGCCAGTAACTAACGTGGATATAGAGAAGGAGACCCGCAATGATCCAACACTGTCTCGGGTATATGATTTGATGGTGAAGGGATGGCCAGCACATGGCGACTCACTGTTGCCAGCATTCTCGACAAGAAGAGAACAGCTGTCAGTGTGCCGGGGGACCTTGATGTGTGGATCCCGAGTGGTAATTCCACCCAAGTTAAGGGATAGAGTGCTCAATGAGCTTCATGAGGGTCATCTGGGAGGGGTAAAAATGAAAAGCCTTGCCAGGGCTTATGTGTGGTGGCCGGGAATCGATAAACAAATCGAGGACCTGACCAAGAGTTGCTCAGGATGCCAGAAAGTCCAAAATGCACCACCACAGGCCCCTCTACACCCATGGGAGTGGCCCTCATCTCCATGGCAACGGGTGCATATTGATTTTGCTGGTCCATTCATGGACTCAATGTTTTTAATAGCCGTGGATGCACACTCGAAATGGCCTGAGGTCATCAAAATGTCCTCCACCACCACAGAGAAAACTATTGCAGTCCTACGGACCATTTTTGCCAGGAACGGCTTGCCAGAACAGATTTGCTCCGATAACGGACCACAATTTGTGTCCGAAGAGTTCAGGAGGTTTATGCAGAAGAATGGTGTAAGGCATTACACATCCGCCCCATATCATCCAGCCACAAATGGATTGGCTGAGAGGTTCGTACAAACCTTTAAGAAGGCAATAAAGGCTATGTACAATGACAACATTCTGCTGCAGCATAAGGTGGACAATTTCCTGTTCGCCTACCGGAATGCGACACATGCAGTCACCAACCAGGCCCCGGCCATGATGTTCTTTAACCAAAGGTTAAGATCTCGCCTGGATTTGCTCAGACCAAACATACGAAGAGATGTTGAGAGTAAACAATTCCAGCACATCCATGAGAAGCCAACAAGGAGCTTCAATGTAGGGCAACCAGTCTTGGCCCGCGACTACCGAACAGAAAAATGGCAGCCAGGAACGATATGCACACGGCAGGGCCCACTAATGTACACAGTGGACGTTGGGGAGAACATCGTGAGACGCCATGCTGACCAGATCCTAGAGTCACAGGAACAAGTCAACCCCATGCCTCGCCCATACGTACCTGGTGAGGAACCCGATGTACAGGTCGCATCTACCCCAGAAACAGTAGCATCGGAAGCTGATGACCCAACCGACGACAGGGTGCCAGAATCGCCTCCGCACCAAGAGCGAGACACTCGAGAAAGGCACTATCCAGAAAGGATCAGGAAGCCGCCCCAAAGACTGAATATATAAATGGACTATTTTCAGCTAACGTTGTATGTTAAAAGTGCTAATTGTAATTAGTTTGATATTTAATTGTTAAATGAGTGTTATGGTACTGTTAATCTAAAAGGGGAGGAATTGTAATGTATATACCTTTAAGGGGGGAACTACTTTTTACAGCTCATGTATACTGTAGTACCGGCAGTGACCACACCTGTATATAGCACTGAGTAGTAATCTGTATAGTCTGTTCCAGAGTGAGCCACGTTGAGTAAACACCTGTTGTACTGTTCTCCTGCAGTCTTGTGTCTTACTACTGACAGACACAACAGCTCCCTCTATCTCTCTCCATCCCTCTCCCTCTCTCTGTGTCTCTCTATCTCTCTCACTCTTTCTCTGCCTCACTCTGTCTCCCTCTCTCTCTGTCTCCCTCTCTCTCCCTCTATCTATCTCTCCCCCTTTCCCCCTCTCTCTCTGTCTGGAACATGGAACTGAAATACCAATAGGGTTTATGTCCCGAACTCTAACACCAGCGGAAAAAAACTATTCCCAGTTAGACAAAGAGGGGTTAGCAGTAATGTTTGGGTTACAGAGGTTCCACAAGTGCATATATGGCAGGAAGTTCACCATATGCACCGATCATAAACCTCTTCTCTCTCTTTTCAATGAAATGAAAGCAGTTCCACAGATGGTGTCACCCCGGATCCAGAGGTGGGCAGTGACGTTGAGGGCATATGACTATGTCATCGTCCACAAGGCAGGCAAGTACCATGGGAACGCAGATGCCTTGAGCCGTCTTCCACTGCCAGGCGCACCTATCCGTGCAGCTCCAGAGGACAGAGTTTTGATGTTGGGGGACACTGACATGGCACTGGTGACTGCAGAGCAAGTAAGAACATGGACAGGTAAAGATCCAGTACTGTCTAGAGTTCGAGAGTATGTGGTGAGGGGATGGCCACAGCATCCGGAAGGGGCTGACTTCACACCTTACAGTGTCAGGAAAACAGAGCTGAGTGTGCAGGATGGTTGCGTGTTGTGGGGAGCACGAGTGATTATTCCACAGCCAGCACGACAGTCTATCCTAGAGCAACTGGGGTCTCGCGTATGAAAGCCTTGGCTAGGAGTTACTTGTGGTGGCCAAAGCTAGATGAGGAGATAGAAAATCTAGTCAAGACATGCAGCGCTTGTCAGGTACACAGGAAGGCACCAGCAGCGGCTCCTCTCCATCCCTGGGAGTGGCCTGATAAACCATGGAGAAGATTGCACTTAGATTATGCGGGTCCATTCATGGGGAAGATGTTCCTCATAATCATTGATGCACATTCCAAATGGATGGATGTTTATCCTGTTAATTCCGCTTCCTCCACTACTACTATAGACTGCCTGTGTCAGAGCTTCAGTAATCAAGGGCTACCGGAGATCGTGGTAAGTGACAATGCCACTTGTTTTGTGAGTACAGAGACAAAAGAGTTCATGAGAAACAATGGCATAGTGCAGGTGACCTCGGCTCCATATCATCCGTCCTCAAATGGACTTGCAGAGAGAGCCGTACAAACATTTAAGGAGATGATGAAAAAAAGTGCAGAAGGGAGTTTAGCAGCCAAAGTGTCACGGGTTCTGTTCAGCTACAGAATAACACCTCAATCCACCACAGGATTCTCTCCTGCTGAGATGTTATTAGGTCGTAGACTACGCTCTACTCTTGACCTTGTCCACCCAGACCTAAAAAGGAAAATGGAAAACAGACAAAACAAACAAAAAGAGAACCATGACAAAAGAACAAAGAGCCGAAGTTTTGGAGAAGGAGATGTGGTCCTTACCAGGAATTTCAGCTATGGACCAAAGTGGATTCCTGGCTTCATAGACTCAATGACAGGTCCAGTATCATACAAAGTCATGGTGGGAGATGGTAGGGTAGTACGCAGACATGTAGATCAGATACTTACCAGACAAGGGGAAATGGAAATCGAGGTTCCAGATGCAATGGCTGAGGACAGGTTTGCCCCCAGTTATCCAAGTGCATCTGTGGTGCCACCACCATGGACAGAGACAATTCCACAGGGACCCATTCGTCAAGAGGAAACCATCGTTGCAGAGTCAGATACTCTGAGCACTGCTCAGGAGCAGCTGGTGGCTTCACCGCAAACAAGCAGGGACTTTACTGTTAGACGTTCACAAAGGTCTCGCAAGCCACAAGAGAGATTGGTACTGACCTGTTAGATTCATCAAGTATTGAACATATTGAATGTAGACTTCTTATGTGACCCTTAGGAATGGTTGTTTGTTAAGAAATTCATACTGAAATCTTAAGGGGGGAGGAATATAGTAATCTGGGATGTTATGATTAAGGTTATCCACCAGGTAGTGCTGTAGTGAGTGCTGCTGCTAGTCGAGGTCAGCAAAGGTGGAATGGAAGGATGCAGGCCTGTATGTTTGCTACGCAGTTGTTAATAAAGTACACGGACTAATTCTACTATCTCACCTCTTCGAATTCCTTGTTTCACTACATGGAGATATCACACTGTTCCTCTCTCTTTGTCTCCCTATCTCTCTGTCCCTCTCTCTCTATCCCTCTCTCTGTCCCTCTCTCTACCTGTCTCTTTGTCTCTCTCTCTCTGTCCCTCTCTCAATCTCTACCTCTCTCTTTGTCTCTCTCTCTCTCACCCCCTCTCTCTCTCTCTCTGTCCCTCTCTCACTCTCCCCCTCTCTCTTTGTCTCCCTCTCTCTCTGTCCCTCTCTCTCTGTCTCCATCTCTCACTCTCTCTCTCTCCCTCCCTCTCCCTCTCTCACTCACTCTCCCTCTCTCTCCCTCGGTCACTCACTCCCACTCACTCCCACTCACTATCTCTCTCACACTCACTCCCTCTATCTCTCTCCATCCCTCTCCCTCTCTCTGTGTCTCTCCATCTCCCTCACTCTTTCTCTGTCTCACTCTGGCTCCCTCTCTCTCTGTCTCTCTTCTCTCTCTGTCTCCCTCTCTCTCCTTCTATCTATCTCTCCCCCTTTCCCCTCTCCCCCTCTCTCTGTCTCCGTCTCTTTCTGTCACTGTCTCACTCCCCATCTCTCCCTCTCTGTCCCTCTCTCTGGCTCTCTGTCTGTCTCACTCTCTCTCTCTTTCCTCTCTCTATATCTCTCTCACTCTCTCTCCCTCTCTCCAGCTCTCTCACACTCGCTCCCTCTCTCTATCTCTCTCCACCTCTCTCACTCTTTCTCCATCTCACTCTGTCTCCCTCTCTCTCTCTCTATGTCTATCTCTCTATCTCGCTCACTCTCTCTCTGTCTCCCTCTCTCTATCTCGCTCACTCTCTCTCTGTCTCCCCCTCTCTGTCTTTCTCTCTCTATGTCTATCTCTCTCTCTCTGTCTCTCTCCCTCTCTCTCTCTGTGTCCCTCTCTCTCTCCCTCTCTTTTGGACTCTCTCTCTCTGTCTCTCTGTCTCTCTCTCTCTGTCGCTCTCTCCCTCTCTCTCTCTCCCTCTCTCTATCTCTCTCACTCTTGCTCCCTCTCTATCTCTCTCCCTCTCACTTTCTCTCTATCTCTCTCTGCCTCTCTTTCCTCTCTCTGTCTCTCTCCCTCTCTCTATCTCTCCATCTCTCTCTCTTTCTCTCTGTCTCCCTCTCTCTCTGTCTCCCTCTCTCTCTGCCTTTCTCTTTTGTCTCTCTCCCTCTCTGTCTGTCTCTCTCTCTTCTCTGTCACTCTCTCTATCTCTCTCTCTCCCCCTCACCCTCTCTCTCTCTCTCTGTCCCTCCTTCTCTCTCTCCCTCTCTTTCTGTCTCTCTCTCTCTATGTCTCTCACTCTCGTCGCTCCCTCCCTATCTTTCTCGCTCTCTCTCCTTCTCTCTATCTCTCTCTCTCTCCCTGCCTCTCTCTCTCTGCCCTCTCTCTATCTCTCTCACTCTTTCTCTGTCTCTCACTCTTTCTGTCTCACTCTGTCTCTCTCACTAATTCCAATTCCAATTCCAATTCAAATGCTTTATTGGCATGAAAGTTTACAGAGAACCATATCTATCCTCTCTCTGTCTCTCTCTCACTAAAACTTTCTGTCTCTCTGTTCCTCTCTCACCCTCTCTCTCTCTCTCCCTCTCTCTCTGTCTCCCACTCTCTACCTCTCTCACTCTCGCTCCCTCTTCCTCTCTCTCCCTCTCTCTGCATCTCTCTCTGCACCTCTCTCTGAGCTCTCTCTGGCTCTCTCTTCCCTCTTTCTGCCTATCTCCCGCTCTCTGTCTCTCCATCTCTCTCTCTATCTCTCTATTTCTCTCACTCTCTCTCCCTCTCGCAAACTCGCACCCTCTCTCTATCTCTCCCCATTTCTCTCTCAATCTCTCTTTACCTCTCTCACTCTTTCTCTGTCTCACTTTCTCTCTCTCCGTCTCACCCTCTATCTCGCTCACTCTCTCTTTGTCTCCCTCTCTCTGTCTGCCTGTCTCTGTCTCTCTGTCTCCCTCTCTCTATGTCTTTCTCTCTCTGTGTCTCTCTCCCTCTCTGTCTGTCTGTCTCCCTCTCTCTCTGTCACTCTCTCTACCTCTCTCTCTGTCCCTCTCTCTTTCTCCCTCTCTCTGTCTCACCTCTCTCTCTCTCTCTCTGTTCCTTTCCCCCTCTCTCTCCCTCCCTCTCTCTATCTCTCTCTGTATCTCTCTCTGCCTCTCTCTACCTCTCTCACTCTTTCTCTGTCTCTCTCTTTCTGTCTCACTCTTTCTCTCTCACTATCTATCTCTCTGCCACTCTCTATCTTTCCCTCTCTCCCTGTCTCTCTCTCTGCCCACTCTCTTTCACTCTGTCTCTCTCTGTCTCACTCTGCATCTCACTCTCTCTGACTCCCTCTCTCTGTCTCTCTCCCACTCTCCCTCTCTCTCTCTCTGTGTCTCTCTGTCTCCTCTCTCACTCTCCCTCTCTCTCTGATCCTCTCACTCCCTCTATCTCTCTCTCTCCCTCCCTCTCCCTCCCTCTCTCACTCACTCCCCCTCTCTCACTCCCTCACTAACTCTCACTCCCTCTCACTATCTCTCTCACACTCGCTCCCGCTCTCTATCTCTCTCGATCTCTCTCTCTTTCTCTCTGTCTCTCGCTCTCTCTCTCCCTCTCTCTATCTCTCCCCCTCTCTCTGTCTCCGTCTCTCTCTGTCACTGTCTCACTCCCTATCCCTCCCTCTCTTTCTCTGTCTCTCTCTCTCTGACTCTCTCTTTGTCTCTCTGTCTGTCTCTCTCTCTCTCTCACTCTCTCTTCCCTCTGTCTCTCTCACAATTCAATTCAATTTTCAATTCAAATGCTTTATTGGCATGAAAGTTTACAGGGAACCATATTGCTAAAGCTTACATAACAAAAAGTACAGTTTTCCAACATTCTGTAGGTGTCAAACAATTTTGATCTTCGTTGGGTATATACAATATTAGTTTAAACAATATTAATTTAAACAGTCGTTGAACATCGTTGGGTACATTCAGTATTAATTTTAAACAGTCCTCAGGTTGTGACATGTTGTTACATATTTGGCACCAAGGTATGGTCTGTCTCCTTCTCCCAGGACTAATCTTAATTTTGACAGGTCATCCAATTCTTTGAAATCTGGGGTTGTTTGGCTGAGCTTGTCAAATAATATGTTTCTTGTTGTGTTGAATTTTTCGCATTTTAGGAGGAAATGCATCTCTGTCTCAACCTCGCCGGCCAGACATTGATCACATATTCTATTCTCTCTAGGCTGCCAGGATTTCTTGTATCTTCCTTTTTCAATTGCTAGTTGGTGGTCGCTTAGTCTGTACCTGGTGAGGGTCTGTCTCTGTTTTGTGTCTCTGATGGTCGAGAGATAGTCTGCCAGTTTATATTCTCTTTTTAGGGCCCGGTAACATTCTAATCTGCTTTGGCTTTTGGTTATTTTGTTCCAATGTTCCAGGTAGGTTTCTTTGCATTGTTTAATGATTTGGTTCACTCGGATTGGTGTTTGGACGGCAGTGTTGGTCTGGGACTGGTCAGGGTCCGGCTGAGTAGGAGTACTTAGTTTCAGTAGCAGCTGACTCAGGGGACTCTTTTCTGGGTTTAGCTCTTGGGTCTGGAAGGCTTTAAAATGAAGGGTGTCTGGGGAGCTAGATTTGAGGTGATTTAGGAAGTTTAGTGCTCATTTGTGGATGTTTATTATCAGTGGGTATCTGCCTAGTTCGGCTCTGCATGCATTTGTTGGTGTTTTCCTTTGGGTGCAAAGAATGCTTCGGCAAAATTCTGCATGTAGGGCTTCTATTGTGTGTTTTTCCCATTTAGTGTAGCTATGGTGATTGAGCGGGCCCCATACTTCACTACCGTACAGCGCAATGGGCAGGATTATGCTGTCAAATATTTTGAGCCAGATTTTGATTGGGATTTGGATGTTGTAGAATTTTCTTTTTATTGCATATAGGGCTCTTCGGGCTTTTTCTTTTAGTGCATTCACTGCTATGTTGAAGCTCCCTGATGCTGTAATGGTTAGATCAAGGTAAGTGTAGCTCATAGTGTGTCCTATGATGGTATCACTGAGAGTAAACTGGTATTTGTTTTCCTGACATCTGGGCCTTTTTTGAAAAATCATGATGTTGGTTTTCTTTAGATTTACTGTCAGGGCCCAATTTTGGCAGTATTTGTCGAGTAGGTCTAAATGTTGCTGTAATCCCTGTTCTGTGGGAGACAGCAGAACCAGGTCTGTCTCTCTCTGTCTCTCTCTGTCTCTCTCTCTCTGTCTCTCTCTCTCTGTCTCTCTCTCTCTCTCCCTCTCGCTATCTCTCACACTCTCTCTATCTCTCTCTCTATCTCTCTCACTCTTTCTCTGGCTCTCTCTCTTTCTGTCTCACTCTGTCGCTCTCACTATCTATCCTCTCTCTGTCTCTCTCTATCTGACTCTCTCTGTACCTCTGCCTCTCTCGCTCTCTCTTCCTGTCTCTCTCTCTGTCCTACTCTCTCTCTCTCTATCTCTCTCCCTCTCTTTATCTCTCGCTATCTCTCTCCCCCTCTCCTCTTTCTCTCACTTTATCTGTCTCCCTTTCTCTCTCTCTCCCTCTCTCTCTCACTCTCTCTCTCTCCCTCTGTCTCTCTCTCTGCCCTCTCTATCTCTGTCACTCTCTCTCCCTCTCTCTCTGTCTCTCTCTCTATTTCTCTCCCTCTCTCTCCCTCTCTCTGTTTGTCTCCCTCTTTCTCTGTCTATCTCTCTGTCCCTCTTTCTCTGTCTCTCGCTCTCTCTCTCTCTCTCTCTGTCTCTCTCTTTGTTTCTCTCTCTGTCTCTCTCTCTCTGTCTCTCTCCCTATCTCTCTCCCTCTTGCCATCTCTCTCACTCTCTATGCCTCTCTCTCTATCTCTCTCACTCTCTCTCTGTCTCTCTCTCGCTGTCCCTCACTCACTCTCTCTCTCTCTCTCTCTTCCCTCTCTATCTCCCTCTCTCTCTGTCTCTGTCTCTCTCTCTGTCTCTCTCTCTGTCCCTCTCCCTCTCTCTCTCTCTCTCTCTCTCTGTCCCTCCCTCTCGCTCTCTCTCTCCCTCTCTATCTCCCTCTCTCTCTGTCTCTCTCTCTCTGTCTCTCTCTCTGTCCCTCATCCCGCCCTCTTCTCTCTCTGTCTCTCTCTCTGTCTCTCTCTCTGTCCCTCTCCCTCTCTCTCTGTCTCTGTCTCTCTCTCTCTGTCCCTCTCTCTCTCTCTCTGTCCCTCCCTCTCTCTCTCTCTCTCTCTCTCTATCTCCCTCTCTGTCTCTCTCTCTGTCCCTCTCCCTCTCTCTCTCTCTCTCTCTCTGTCCCTCCCTCTCGCTCTCTCCCTCTCTATCTCCCTCTCTCTCTGTCTCTCTCTCTGTCCCTCATCCCTCTCTCTTCTCTCTCTCTCTCTCTCTCTGTCTCTCTCTCTGTCCCTCTCCCTCTCTCTCTGTCTCTGTCTCTCTCTCTCTGTCCCTCTCTCTCTCTCTGTCCCTCCCTCTCTCTCTCTCTCTCTATCTCCCTCTCTCTCTGTCTCTCTCTCTGTCTCTCTCTCTGTCCCTCTCCCTCTCTCCCTCTGTCTTGGTCTCTCTCTCTCTCTCTCTCTGTCCATCTCCCTCTCTCTTCTCTCTCTGTGTCTGTCTCTGTCTCTCTCTGTCCCTCTCTCTCTCTCTCACTCTCTGTCTCTCTATCTATCCCACTCTTTGTCTGTCTCTCTGTGTCTCCCTCTCCCCATCTCTCTCTCTCGCTCTGTCCCTCCCTCTCTCTGTCTTTCTCCCTCTCTCTATCTCTCTCCCATGCTCTCCCTCTCTCTGTCAGGACCAGTATCCTCGCAGGTGTGTTTGCTAGTGCTGTTGAGAAGGATTTAAACTATTTTGTTTGGGTGGGAACCAAAGTGTTGGCCCAGAAAGGAGAGAAACAAAGCTGGAAGTGCAAGTTAGACAAGTAGTCAGCAAAACTAGTAGGGAGCAGAAACAAAGGCCAGCAGTAAAGAGGGTCAAAATGCAGAAAAATATTAAACAGGCAAAGTTGAAGGTACTTTATCTAAATGCACGTAGCATTCGCAACATGTTGATGAATTAATGGCACTAATAGAAGTAAGTGGGTATGATGTAATTGCCATTACAGAGATATGGTTGCAGGGTAACCAAAGCTGGGAACTGAATGTTCCATTGTACTCAACATTTTGGAAGGACAGACAAAAAGGAAAAGGGGGTGGCATAGCGCTGTTAATAAGGGATGAGATCGGATAAAAGGTCTTGGCTCGGCAGATCGTGATGTAGAACTGGAATCAGTTTGGGTGGAGTTAAGAAACAGCAAAGGGTGGAAAACATTGTTGGGACTTGTGTATAGGCCACTAAACAGTAGTTGTAATGTACGGCACAGTATCCCCCAAGAGATTAGAAGTGCATGTAACAAGGGCAAGACGGTAATCATGGGGAACTTTAATCTACATATTAACTGGGAAAATCAAATTACCACTAATGGTGTGGAGGACGAATTCTTGGAATGCATGTGAGATGGTTTCTTGGATCAGTATGTGGAGGAACCAATCAGGGAACAGGCTATTCTGGATCTGGTACTGTGTAATGAGAAAGGGTTAATCAATAATCTTGTGGTAAAGGGGCCTTTAGGGACAAGTGACTATAATATGATTGAATTTTATATTAAGTTTGAGAGTGATGTAGTCCAATCTAAAACTAAGTTCTTCAATCTAAGCAGAGGAAACTATAAGTGTATGAGGGACAAGTTGGCCATGGTAGATTGGGAGACTACACCAAAAGGTATGAAGGTGGACATACAATGGCTAACATTCAAGGAAATAATGCATAATTTGCAACAAACATATATTCCTCTAGGGCATAAAAACCCAAAAGGAAAAGTGATCCAAAAATGGCTAACAAAATAAATTAAAGCTAGTATTAAGTCAAAGGAGGAAGCTTATAAAGTTGGCAGAAAAAGCGGTCAGCCTGAGGATTGGGATCTTTTTTGAATCAGCAAAGGGGGACCAAGAAATGGATAAAGAAAGGGAAAATGGAATATGAGCACAATCAAGTGAAAAATATAAAAACGGATTGTAAAAGTATGTGAAAAGGAAAAGACTGGTGAAGGTAAATGTAGGTCCTTTACAGTCAGAGACGAGAGAATTTATCATGGGGAATGAGGAAATGGCTGAGAAATTAAATAAATACTTTGTTTCTGTCTTCACGGAAATACGAGAAAACCAAGGGTGTGGCGAGAATGAGGAATATAAAGAAATTATTATAAGTAAAAAAACAGTACTAGCAAAATTAATGGAACTAAAAGTGGATAAATCTCAAAGACCGGATGACCTACATCCTAGGGTTT
Source organism: Somniosus microcephalus (assembly GCF_052327205.1). Lineage (NCBI taxonomy): Eukaryota > Metazoa > Chordata > Chondrichthyes > Squaliformes > Somniosidae > Somniosus > Somniosus microcephalus. The sequence goes on along the minus strand of NW_028225181.1, from coordinate 8,045,975 downwards.
TGAAAGAGGTGGCCATTGGGATAGTGGACGCATTGGTTGTCATCTTCCAAAATTCTGTAGATTCTGGAATGGTTCCTGCAGATTGGAGGATAGCAAATGTAACCCCGCTATTTAAGAAAGGAGTGAGAGAGAAAACGGAGAACTACAGACCTGTTAGCCTCATATCAGTAGTTCTGAAAATGCTGTAATCTATTATAAAGGATGCAATAACTGGGCACTTAGAAACTGATAGTAAGTTTGGGCAGAGTCAACATGGATTTATGAAATGGAAATCCTGTTTGACAAACCTATTGGAGTTCTCTGAGGATGTAACTAGTGGAGCAGAGAAATGTGGTGTATTTGGATTTTCAGAAGGCCTTCGATAAAGTCCCACACAAGACATTGGTGAACAAAATTAGGGCACATGGAATTGGGGGTAATATACTAGCATGGATTGAGAATTGGTTAACAGACAGAAAACAAAGAAAACAAATGGGTCTTTTTCAGGATGGCAGGCTGTGACTAGTGGGCTACCACAAGGATCGATGCTTGGGCCCCAGCTATTCACAACCTATATCAATGATTTGGATGAGGGAACTAAATGTAACATTTCCAAATTTGCTGATGATACAAAGCTGTATTCTCTTGAATTCAGAAGAATGAGAGGGGATCTCATTGAAGCATACAAAATTATTGCAGGGCTTGATAGGATGGATGCTGGGAGAATGTTTCCCTTGGCTGGGGAGTCTAGAACCAGGGGCCACAGCCTTAGGATAAAGGGTAGGCCTTCAGGACTGAGATGAGAAGAAATTTCTTCATACAGAGGGTGGTGAAGCTTTGGAATTCTCTACCCCAGAGGGTTGTGGAGGCTCAGTCATTGGGTATATTCAAAACAGAAGTCGATAGATTCCTGACTAGGAAGTGCATCAAGGGATATGGCGATAGGGCCGGTAAATGGAGTTGAGGCAGATGATCAGCCATGATTTCATTGAATGGCGGAGCAGGCTCGAAGGGCCGAATGGCCTACTCCTGCTCCTATTTCTAATGTTCTTATGTTGCTCTCTCTCTCTCTCTCACTCTCCCTCTCTCTCACTCTCCCTCTCTCTGTCTCCCTTTCTCTCTCTCTCTCTCTGTCTCTCTCTATCTCTCTCACTCTCTCTCTCTCTCTGTCTCACTGTCTCGCTGTCTCTCACTCTCTCTCTCTGTCTCCCTCTCTCCCCCTCATTCTCTCTGTCTCTCTCTCTCTGTCCCTCTATTGCTCTGTCTCTCTGCCTCTCTAACTCTCTCCCACACTCTCCCTCTCTCTGTCACTCTCTATCTCTCTCATTCTCTCTCTGTCACTCTCTATCTCTCTCACTCTCTCTCTGTCTCTAGCTCTCTCTCTGTCTCACTCTGTCTCGCTGTAACTCTCACTCTCTGTCTCCTCTCTCCCCTCTCTCTCTCTCTGTCTCACTCTGTTCCTCTTTCTCCCTCTCTCTCTCTGTGTCTCTCTTTCTCTGTCACTCTCAGTCTCTCTCTCTGTCTAACTCTGTTTCCCTCTCTCCCTCTCTCTCTCTGTCTGTCAATTCAATTCAATTCAATTCAAATGCTTTATTGGCATGAAAGTTTACAGGGAACCATGTTGCCAAAGCTTACATAACAAAAAGTACAGGTTTCCAACATTCTGTAGGTGTCAAACGTTTTTGACCCTCGTTGGGTACAGACAGTATTAATTTAAACAGTCGTTGACCCTCATTGGGTGCATTCAGTATTAATTTAAAACAGCCGTTGGGTGCATTCGGTATTGATTTAAACATTTTTAGCGTATATATGCTATGGGTGTGCTCCTTAGTCACTCAATGTTCCTCAGGTTGTGACATGTTGTTACATATTGGGCACCAAGATATGGTCTGTCTCCCTCCCCCAGGACTATTCTTAATTTTGACAGGTCATCCAATTCTTTGAAATCTGGGGTTGTAAGGCTGGGCTTGTCAAAATATATGTTTCTTGTCTCGTTGAATTTTCTCTCTCTGCAACTCTCTCTATCTCTGTCTCCCTCTCTTTCTCTCTGTCTCTCTCTGGCCCTCTTTCTCTTTGCCTCTCTCCCTAACTCTCTCCATCGCTCTCCCTCTCTCTCTCTCTCAATTCAATTCAATTCAATTCAAATCGCTTTATTGGCATGACAAGGTACATCTTATGTTGCCAAAGCATTGAAAAACATTCATGGTTGAACACAAAAAATACAGATCTCTTCATACAGTGTATAAATAGATATATCCCTGAGTGTATAAATATACATTCATATAATTTGTATATACTCTGATGTGCCTTCAATAACCACAAAACTAGAAGTTATAAACTTTAACAAGTTGGCTTTTAATCACTAAGATCAGAGCTAACATCACAACACACTGACTGGCTCGCAGGAATGAGTCATAAAGATCCTGGGATTTTTATGTAAGAGAAGTCAGGGGTGGAGCCAAGAGCCAAGACCTGGAACATTCCAGGTTAGTCAGGAAAGAGGAAGTGAAACTATACACCTTATGGGGGAGGGTAATATACATGAGTGCAAAACGAATACAGGCAAGACAAACACATTTCATTACATACTCTTTTCTTATATTTAGTGGTTGTCCCTCTGTTTATGGCAAGCTGTAACATAGTGTGCCGCTAAGGTTACACAATTTCTCTCTTCCCCTAGTAGGTATGGGAGTTTTTGGTCGTCATTCAAATTTCTGAATTCCAGGCATATTTTTGTGGATTTTGGGTAGAAATTCTCCCTGATGCCCTGATATTTTCTACAAGCTGTGAGGAAGTGCATCTCTGTCTCCACCACTTCCTGACTGCAGTGAGAGCATATCCTGTCCTCTCTTGGTAGCCGGGTCTGCCTGTGTCTACCTTTTTCGATCGCCAGGCTATGTTCACTAAGTCTGTACATTGTCAAGGTTTTTCTCAGTTTGCTATCCTTTACCATGGTCAGGTAATCAGCCATGCTGTATTGTCTGTTTAGGGCCAAGTAGCAATTGAGTTTGTTTTGGGTTTTTGTTGTTTCTGCCCAATATGACAGATATTTTTCCTTTTGCTTAGTGACGATTGTGTTGGGTCGAATTCTTTGTGTTACGCTGTCACTGTCCTGGGGCTGGTTATTGTTAGTAGTGTTAGTAGTTACTTCACTGAGTCCCAGGACTAGTTGACTGAGGGTATTCTTCTTTATGGTCCTCTCTTGGCATTTCAGGGCTTCGTAATGATAGCAGTGGGGGTTGCTCATTTTTAGGTGTTTCCAAAATTTGGTGGCTCTTTTTTGGATAGTGATTATTAATGGATATTGGCCTAGTTCTGCCCTGCATGCATTGTTTACGGTTTTCCTTTGAGTCCGGAGGATACTTTTACAGAATTCTGCATGTAGGATCTCAATTGGGTGTTTGTCCCATTTTGCAAATTCTTGTTGTGTTAGCGATCCCCACACCTCACTGCCATAGAGTGCAATTGGTTCAATTACTGATTTGAAAATTTTGAGCCAAATGCTAATTGGGATTTCTATTTGGATTGATTTTTTAATGGCATAGAAAGCCCTTCTTGCTTTCTCTTTCAGTTCATTCACAGCCAGATGAAAATTTCCCGTAGAACTGATTTTTAAGCCCAAGTATGTGTAGTTAGTGGTTTGTTCAATTTTGGTTGTTCCTAGTGTGAAATTTATTTTGGGTCCCTGATGTCTGGATCTTTGCTGGAACACAAGGGGCTGGATTTTGCTACGGGGGCGGGTTGGAGTCGTGTTCCCCACATTTCATGTTTCCCACATGAATCCTGAACGATGTGGGAAATTGATGCAATTTTGATTTTATAGCCCAATTGATTCCCCACGTGTGGGAACCCCTAGCCGGAGAGCTTTTCAGGTGGGAAGCTCGCCTCCGATGACATCATCACTGCTGCTTCATTTAAGGGCTTCCACAAGCCTTGCTCACTTCAGCAGACTGCCAAGCTTCTGGCCCTGGCAGCTGCTGCTACCATCATCAATCATGGCGACACATCGGAGTAAGGCATCCCCCAGATTTGACGAGGCAGCCCTCCAGGCATTGGTGGAGGGAGCGACAGAGAGCAGGGAGGTGCTCTTCCCCTCCTCGGGGAGGAAGAAGCCACCCCAGCAAACCAAGGCTGTGTGGCTGAGGGTGGCAGAGCAGGTGAACGCCAGCTCGAATACCAGCAGAACATGGATCCAGTGTCGGAAACGCTTCCATGACCTTCTGCGCACTGGAAAAGTGAGTATGATGTTCCCATCACTCTTAATCTGATCCCCATTGCCTTTCCTCACCAGCTCTCAGCTTTACCAATCTCTTCCTTCACATCCCACTTGACACTGACATCCATGCACCCTTTCCCACTCCCTCTCTCTCTATGGTCACATTCACCTAACTAATGGACTATGCAGCCCTCACACTCCCTATCACTGTCATGCTATGAAAACAACTTACATCACATAGGGAGGGCCCTTGGTCTTGCCATCTCACTCCATCTTTCTCTCCTTCTAAGCATCTATGCCATCGATTCTCTACACTCACTCCTTCATTCTCGCTCAAACTCCACTTGTCTCCCCCATTGCAGGAAAAGAGAGCTCACAACCGAAGAGAGCGAGCCAGGACAGGGGGAGGGGCAGCCTCCTTAGCCCAGCTGACCCCATGGGAGGAGGCGATCCTGGAGATTGTCGGCATCCAGGACGACACACAAGTGGGGGAAGGAGAGACCAGTGCAGCAGAGCAAGCTGGTGACAGAAGAGTTTTCCAACTCTCTCAATTGCATTGCATGACTCGCTGATAATGACTTGGAAGCTCTAGCAGATGGACCTCTGATCATCTGCAATAAGCACTGTGCAGGTAACCCTGGCCTCTCATCTCTGACACTTTCCTTTACTCCCCCACAGGACCATCGCAAGCTCCCGTCTCCAGGACGCAGGAGGAGGTTCAGCCTCAGCATCCAGACTCCTCAGAGGAAGCTGCAACCTCTGAGGGTGCAGCGTCAGCAGAAGGCAACGCACCCAGCACCAGCGCAGACACTCACACCTCAGTGGGACCTTCGGGACATAGAGTAGTGTTGTCACCTGGTGTATCACAGCTCACAAGTGAGCCTCAGCAGATGGTGGAGACAGGGACAGCAGTGGAGAGTCCTAGTCGGAGGGCACAGCACTCTCCCAGCTCGGCTCAGCTGCATGTCGACCCTCTGCCTCTGGGTCCATCCACAGTATCAGCGGTGATGGCACTCCAGGAAAATATGCAGGTGTCTCTGGCAGGTTTTGTCTCCAGGGTTGCTGCGAGTGTGGAGCGAATGGAGGAGTCCGTCGCTAACATGAGCAGAGCCTTTGTGGAGTCATTGGCGCATCAACGCATTACCACGGAAAGGATGGCAACCTCCGTGGAAAGGCTGGCTACGGCCATGGAGGAGTTAAGTCGCGCGAGTGTTGAAAACATGGTGAGTGTTCAGACTAGACTGACATCTCTGGAGGAGCGATGGGCAGCTATTGAACAGAGAAACCAGACCTTCATGGCAGTCCCTCTGAGAAGGACTGCCAGTCCCGACACGGGTCCCCATGGCTCCCCTGATGTGCAGCAAGGTGCTCTCTCGCCACTTGCAAGCGCTGAGGGGGACCTGACCCATGAGAGGGATGATGGTGGCAGAAAACAAGGAGGTGGGGGCTCCTCTCCAAGCGCTCAAACTTCCATGCCACTGACAAGTCCTCGGTCAGAGCCCCGCCTGAGTCAGCACCCAAGTGAGATTGGCGTCTCAACCCCTGCACAGCCGCAGGAGCAGCAGACTGTTGCGCAACCCTTACAGGCTCGCAACCCCAGAGGACGCCCGCCAAAGGTGTCCAGACAGGAGCAGCAAGGAAGTGAGCAAGGGGCCTCCACATCTGCTGATGCCACTGGGGAACCACTACGTAGGAGCACGCGTAAGAGAAAGAAACTGCACAAATAGTCACAAGGGTAGTCACGGGTGGAATTTAATGTGTTATGGTTGAAAGCCATCAGAATAATGGTAATAAATCATCTGTTGGCTACTGCTGTAGTTGTGGCGTGTGTCATTTCGCGAATGGGACTTTCACTTTGAGGTCAGTGTGGTGGTCACATCGCTAGAAGTCAGCTGGTTCCTGGCTATTGTCAGTGCTCAGGTAAAAGGATGCGAGGCAATAGTCCCTCATGGGCGAGGCTCAGCAAATCTGCCCAATATGAGCGCGTTCCTTGCATGCCGGCCAACAATGTTCTCGCGCACTGCTGCCGCTGGTTGATGAGCCTCTGCAAGATGTTCGTCATCGCTCTCCTCCTCCCCCTCCTCCTCCTCCTCATCTGAGGAGGATATGTCAGGAGCCACTTGGTCCTCGGCCATCTGCAAGCCATGACGCTGTGCCATGTTGTGAAGCACACAGCAAACCACAACGATTCTGGAGACCCTGGCTGCTGAGTATTGCAGGGCTCCACCTGATCTATCCAGGCATCTGAAGCGCATCTTCAGCAGACCAATGGTCTGCTCGATCATGACTCTGGTGGAAAGGTGGCTGGAGTTGTAGTTCTCCTCAGCTGCGTTGGCTGGCCTCCTCAGCGGCGTCAATAGCCACGTCCTCAAGGGATAGCCCTTGTCTCCAAGTAGCCATCCATTAAGTTGGTGTGGCGGACTGAATAGTGGAGGCACAGTAGACTGGCGCAGTATGAAGGAGTCATGGCAACTGCCAGGGTACTTGGCACAAACATGCAAAATTTCCTTCTTGTGGTCACACACCAGCTGAACGTTGAGGGAGTGGAAGCCCTTGCGGTTGACAAAAATACCAGGATTGCGGTGGGGAGCCTTAAGGGCCACATGTGTGCAATCAACGATGCCCTGCACCCTTGGAAAGCCTGCAAGATTAGCAAATCCAACCGCTCTCGCCATGACACTTGCTCGATCCTTGGTGAAATGGATGTGATTGTGCGCGATGGCAAAGAGGGCATTGGTTACCCACTTGATGCAGGTGTGTGCAGCCGCCTGGGAGATGCCGCTGATGCCTGCCGCTGATCCCTGGAATGAGCCTGAGGCAAAAGTTGAGTGCGATGGTGACTTTGACGGCCACTGATAAGGGGTGTCCAGCTGCTCCTCTGGGCTGCAGGTCTTGCTGCAGCATTGCGCAGATGTCAGCCACTATCTCTCGCGAAAGTCAGAGCCGCCTTTGGCACTGCTGCTCAGACATGTTGAGGTAGCTGACCCTGCGTCTGTAGACCCTGTTTGGGGGGTATCTCCTGCGCCGACGGCCTTCCATGCGCTGGCCCCTTCTGGCCTGTGCATCCTCAGGTGGGGCAGCAGCAGCTTGGCGCAACTGTTGTTGCTGCTGCTGTTGGGTGGCCTCATGTAATATCCAGAAGGGCAGGACAAAAATGGCTCCCATGCTTCTGGTAGATGCCTCAGTTGAGGAAGTGCTCAGTGAAGGTGGCGAAAGGGGTTTCCCAGGAGGTCACACTGGAGATGGTTGTCAGGCTGCAAACTTCCAGAGCTGTGGGTTTGCCTTCTGAAAGATCCCCCAGACCTGAGAGAGCAAAGTTATGCCACCTGCAATTAAAGCCTGTTCAAATCTGCCATTTAATGGTTGAGCTGCAGCTGCTACTCCGCAAGCCAGTTGTGCTCCCGCCACATTTCAGATGTGTGTTTCCCACCAGGCGTGTTTCACGTGGGACAACGATTAAACTTGCAACTGGTTAGGAAATTGGGATTATAGAGCCAATTGAGGGCTTGTTAAGGGCCTTAAGGGCCTATCCCGCCTCCTGGAGGCAGGACGGAGTCGGGAACAGCAGACACGAATTTAGGAAAATTGCGTGGAGGCGGGTTTGGGCCCGCACGCCAGTTTTGTGATTTTTATCCCCCACACGCCTCCAATACCGTCTCCCCGGCCCTAGCAAAATCCAGCCCAAGGACTTTGGTTTTTTGGGGATTTATTGTCAGGGCCCAGGTCTGGCAGAACGACTCCAGCAGATCCAGGTTCTGCTGTAGACCCTCCTTAGTTGGTGACAGCAGAACCAGGTCATCTGCATAGAAGAGGAATTTAACCTTGGATTCATATAGGGTCTCACTCTCTGTCTCACTCTGTCTCCCTCTCTCTCTCTCTGTCTCTCTCTCTCCCTGTCTCACTCTCTCGCTGCCTCTCACTCTCTCTCTGTCTCCCTCTCCCCCTGATTCTCTCTGTCTCTCTCTCTGTCCCTCTATCACTCTGTCTCTCTCCCTCTCAATTCAATTCAATTCAAATCGCTTTATTGGCATGACAAGGTACATCTTATGTTGCCAAAGCATCGAAAAACATTTATGGTTGAGCACATAAACGCAGATCTATCCATACAGTGTATAAACAGATATACCCCTGAGTGTATAAATATACATTCATATAATTTGTATATACTCTTTTCTTAGATTTAATGGTTGTCCCTCTGTTTATGGCAAGCTGTAACATAGTGTGCCGCTAAGGTTACACAATTTCTCTGTTCCCCTCGTAGGTATGGGAGTTTTTGGTCGTCATTCAAATTTCTGAATTCAGGGCATATTTTTGTGAATTTTGGGTAGAAATTCTCCCTTATGCCCTGATATTTTCCACAAGCTGTGAGGAAGTGCATCTCTGTCTCCACCACTCCCTGACTGCAGTGAGAGCATATCCTGTCCTCTCTTGTCAGACAGGTCTGTCTGTGTCTGCCTTTTTCGATAGCCGGGCTATGCTCACTAAGTCTGTACATAGTCAAGGTTTGTCTCAATTTGCTATCTTTTACCATGGTCAGGTATTCAGCCATGTTTAGGGCCAAGTAGCAATTGAGTTTGTTTTGGGTTTTTGCTGCTTCTGCCCAATATAACAGGTATTTTTCCTTTTGCTTAGTGACAATTGTGTTGGGTCGAATTCTCTGCGATACGATGTCACTGTCCTGGGGCTGGTTATTGTTAGTAGTGTTAGTAGTTACTTCACTGAGTCCCAGGACTAGTTGACTGAGGGTATTCTTCTTTATGATCCTCTCTTGGCATTTCAGGGCTTCGTAATGATAGCAGTGGGGGTTGCTCATTTTCAGGCATTTCCAAAATTTGGTGGCTCTTTTTTGGATAGTAATTATTAATGGATATTGGCCTAGTTCTGCCCTGCATGCATTGTTTACGGTTTTCCTTTGAGTCCGGAGGATACTTTTACAGAATTCTGCATGTAGGATCTCAATTGGGTGTTTGTCCCATTTTGCAAATTCTTGTTGTGTTAGCGGTCCCCACACCTCACTGCCATAGAGTGCAATTGGTTCAATTACTGATTTGAAAATTTTGAGCCAAATGCTAATTGGGATTTCTATTTGGATTGATTTTTTAATGGCATAGAAAGCCCTTCTTGCTTTCTCTTTCAGTTCATTCACAGCCAGATGAAAATTTCCCGGAGAACTGATTTTTAAGCCCAAGTATGTGTAGTTCGTGGTTTGTTCAATTTTAGTTGTTCCTAGTGTGAAATTTATTCTGGGTCCCTGATGTCTGGATCTTTGCTGGAACACAAGGACTTTGGTTTTTTGGGGGTTTATTGTCAGGGCCCAGGTCTGACAGTACGACTCTAGCGAAGAAATCATTGTGGACTTCAGGAAGTCTAAAGGCGGAAGTCACACCCCCATCCACATCCATGGGGCTGTGGTGGAAAGGGTGGACAGCTTTAAGTTCCTCGGAGTCCACATCACGGAAGACCTCTCCTGGTCCCTCAATACCTCCTCTCTGGTGAAGAAGGCCCAGCAGCGCCTATATTTCCTAAGGAGGCTGAAGGGATGTAACCTGTCACCCCTGATCCTCTCTAACTTTTACCGCTGCACAATAGAGAGCATCCTGACGAACTGTATCACAGTATGGTATGGCAGCTGTAGCTACTATGACCGGAAAGCCCTGCAGCGGGTAGTCAAAACTGCCCAACACATTACCGGCACCCGGCTACCGACCATAGAGCACATATACCAGAAACGTTGTTTACGGAGGTCACGGTCCATCATCAAAGACCCTACCCACCCCGGCCACAGTCTGTTCACCCTCCTGCCATCTGGGAGACGCTACAGATGCATTCGCACCCGAATGACCAGATTTAGGAACAGCTTCTTTCCCAGGGCTGTCATCCTACTGAACTCCACAAATAAACTCTAAAGCCTGCACATCTGCCAATGCACTTTATTATGGTTATGTTTATGTTAATGTATTACAAGCCAAATGAATGTTGAATGTTTAAATGTCTTAATCTAAATGTACACTCTTGGGAGCCGCAAGCCTACATTTCATTGTACTGCAACTTGTGCACTAACAATGACAATAAAGTTGATTATGATTATGATTATGATCCAGGTTCTGCTGTAGACGCTCCTTAGTTGGTGACAGCAGAACCAGGTCATCTGCATAGAGGAGGAATTTAACCTTGGATTCATATAGGGTGAGGCCAGGTGCTGTAGATTGTTCAAGTAGTTTTGCCAATTCATTTATGTAAATATTAAAGAGCGTCGGTGAGATGGGCGAGCCCTGTGTCACACCACGCCCCTGTGGGAAGTATTTTGTTTGTTTGTCTCCAATTTTATCTGCACATTTATTGTTTGTATACATTGATTTAATTACATCATATGTTTTTCCCCCTACACCACTTTCAATAAGTTTCAAGAATAGACTGTCATGCCAGATGGAATCAAAAGCCTTCTGGAAATCTATAAAGCAGGCAAAAATTTTGCTTTTGTTTTGATGAACATGTTTGTCAATTAGGGTCTGTAGGGTGAAGATATGATCTGATGTTCTATAGTTTGGTAGGAATCCAATTTGGCTTTTACTCAAGACATTGTGCTCCTCAAGGAAGTTTATAAGTCTTTTGTTTATGATACTACAGAATACCTTCCCCAGGTTACTGTTTACACAGATGCCTCAATAGTTATTTGGGTCAACTTTGTCTCCACTTTTGTATATGGGCGTTATGAGTCCTTTGTTCCAGATATCAGGGAAGTGACCGACACTCAGAACCAAGTTGAAGAGTTTTAGGATAGCCAATTTCATTTTATCGTCCGTGTGTTTAATCATCTCGCTTAGGATGCCATCTGCACCGCAAGCTTTTCCTGGTCGCAGGTCGTTGAGTTTTTCAAATAGCTCTTTTTCAGTTATTACGGGGTCTAGCAGGTTTTGGTTATCTTTTATGACCAATTCGAGCTTTTCCAGTTTTTTGCATATTTGGTATTTCTCTGGGCTTAGTGTGTTTTTCTGGTATAATTTTTCAAAATGGTTTTCCCACGTGTCTCCATTTTGAATGGCCAATTCGTCGTGTTGTTTTTTGTGTAATGTATTCCAGTTGTCCCAGAAACAATTGGAATCAATGGATTCCTCAATAGAGCTTAGTGTATTCTTAATATACTGCTCTTTTTTGGTTCTGAGTGTGTTTTTGTATTGTGTTAGTGCCTGACAATAAGTAAGGCGTAATTCCTCATTTTCTGGCTGTCTGTGTTTTTGGTTTGATATTTTTCTGAGTTTTTTCCTCATGTTATGGCAATCTGGGTCAAACCATTTTTCATAGTGTTTTGTTTTGGGTTTATTCTTGCGAACTTTCAAGTTTGACATTGTTGCCAAATTATCAAAAATATTAATTAGGTTATTCACTGCCCGGTTTACGCCTTCTTTATTGTGAGTGTATATGTTTTCCAGAAAGGTGTCCAAGAGAGCTTGAGTTGATTGATTGCTAATTGCTTTCTGGTATTTTTCCGTGCTGTTTTTGGCCCATCTGTAGGATTTTTTGATGTTGTACAGCTTACTGGATTGTGTTTCTGTGTTGGTTGTTTCTGTCCTTTTAAGATACACAGTAATTTGACTGTGGTCTGACAGTGTTGTTTGTGGTTTGACTGTGAATGCTCTGAAAGAGGATGGGTCCAAATCTGTAATCATATAGTCTATGGTGCTGCAGCCAAGAGGTGAGCAATAGGTCAATCTTCCTAGGGAGTGTCCCATGAACCTACCATTGACAATGTACAGACCCAGGCTTCGACAGAGCTGCAGGAGCTGTTTTCCGTTAGCATTTGTCTGTTTGTCGCAGTTATGCCTATATGGATGGGAAGGGATATCGAAGTGGTCATTCCCGAATATGTAGTTGTTCCCCTGATTATTGCTGAAGTCTGGTTCTTCGCCAGTTCTTGAATTGAGGTCACCACAGATCAACACGTTCCCCTGGGCCTGGAATTGGATAATCTCCCTCTCAATGTTGGAGAAGGTGTCCTCTTTAATGTACGGGGATTCCATTGGGGGGGATATAGAGTGCGCAAATGAAAACATCTTGCATGTTAGAGATGATGCCCCTCTTAATTTTGAGCCATATGTGGTTTTTGCCCTTTTTTATAAATTTGATGCAATTCCTAAGCTCTGTTTTAAATCAAATCAGTATGCCTCCAGAGTCTCTGCCCTGGGTTACTCCTGGCAATTTATTGGAGGGGACCACCAGTTCTGTGTACCCATGGGGATGGCCAGTGTGTCCTTCTCCTCTACACCAAGTTTCCTGTAAAAAGATAATATCCAGATCTTTAATTTCATCTAGGAACTCTGGGGTCCTACTCTTCAGGCCATGCACAGAAGAGCGTAGGCCTTGGATATTCCAGGTTGAGATATATAAGGACTTCATGTTAAGTTTGATAAAATATGATATGTGTTTGTCGTGTCTAAATAGGGGGAAAAAAGAACATTTCAATTGTCTATAAATGCTGATACTAATAGGTTACAACTCTTTCTAGCAACTAGTCCTTATTTTTTTTCTGATCCATAAGGCGGAAGTAGAAGCTGCTGCGTGTCTGCATTATGTCTCTTAATGGATTGTCTCTGCCTGAGGTATTGCGTATGCCCTGAGCACCTCTCCCTCTGTCTGGCTGGGGGCGGTCCTGTTCCCCTATAGGACAGGAGTGGTGCAGGTCCGACATTGTTGTTGTGCATGGGGATCCTCTCTGGTCCCGGTTGGTGTGGTGGTGGTCTCTGTAGTAGTCCTGGTCTGTACCCCGCTGGTCTCTGGTGGTCGGGGGGGGGGTCCTCCTGGAGTCTGGGTATGGACCCGTTTAAAAGCGATGTTCTTCAGGGCTTTAGCAAAGACTGATATTCGCCTCCTGTGGATATGGGCGTGGTCGTGAAGACATTCCACATCGAGGGTGGGGTGTTGGGCCAGGTGCACGTTGTGTTTTAATTCACAGTCTCTTGCTATGCTGGCATTTATCTCATGGATTGTTTTGTTGTTAAAGTCTGTTCTCGGCAATAGTGTGGAAACAGTGATTCTAGTGTTTGGGAAGGTATTGCTTGCCTTCTCAATCACTGATCCGAGCGATGTTGCTACCCTTTTCTGCTGGGCCTTTAGGTCATTTGTGCCAGTGTGTATTATTATGTGTTGGGGGGAGCCTAATTGGGTTTTGGTCAGCCATTCCAGGGCTCTGTCTGTTGTTGGGCACCGGATCTTTATTACTTTATGTCTAGGGAAGAGCTTTTTTTCCCATAGAAATTTCCCATTTGAGTCTATGAGTATTACGATGTCAGTCTTGTTGGTGTTTACTGGCTGGTGGCTTTCGCCTGGACTCATAGGTTGTGTGTTGGACTTGGGTGGTCGTGTCTGGAGTGTGCGCTCCTCTTGTGAGCGGCTCGCCTGTTGTTCCACAGTGGTGGGGGCAGACTGAGTTTCAGTATGCTGGTCGGTCTGTGTGGCTCCCCCTGTATTGTGTGTCTGCTGCTGTTGTTCAGTGTGAGAGTGCAGCTGTTCAGTTGGGCTCTGCACTGCCTTATCTCTAGCCTCTGGCTGCTGGGCTAATGGCGCTATCTCTCCCCTATGGCTCTCTTTGTCTTTCTGCAGCTCTTTCATCTGGTTCCCAAGTAAATTCAGCTCTCTCCTGTATCTCTCCCTCTCTTGCTTTTGTTCATGCTTCATTGCTGAAATGCTGTTTTCTTGGTCGGTTTTCAGTTTAAAGACCTCCTCTATAAGTTTAACCCAGCTCTGTCTCCAGCTGGTTAAATTTCTCCTTTAGTTGTATCTGGCTGTGGGATCCCAGAGTGTGTGTCTGGTCAGAGCTGGAGGGCTCACTCACTTCCTGGCTAGGCTGCTCTTCTCTTGGTGAGCTGGAAGTGGTAGGGGGGAGTGTGTGTGGCTTCATCTCTGGTATTTACGCTGGGGCTGGTCAACTGTACCATGGGGCTGTGGGGCCCCGGGGTGAGTGTCTGGTTAGAACTGTGTGGCTTGCTCACTCCTGACCAGACTGATTTACTCCTGGTGAGTTGTAAATGGTGGGGGGAGTGTGTGTCACTTTTTCCCTGTTAGTCACCCTGGGGCTGTTCCTTCCCCTCTCAATTATTTCATTCAGTGTCATGAAGGCCGTTTCAAAAGTCGTCGAGGTTGCCTTGCACAAATATTGTTCCGTTACCGTACATGTTGACAGTCGTGGTTTCACTATTAGGGTCCCCCTGATTTCCTTATTTTCAGTTTGGACCCATTAGCGGTTCTTTTCATGCTTAACCCTGGGATAGTGTATGTTTATTGCTTTGATCCAAGCCGCTGACTGATCTGAGTAAAAAAATTTTGTACCAGTCAGCAAAAAGAGTTTCTGGTTTTGCTCTCAACTGCTGTTGCCTGAGCGATATTTTACATTTTTTTTGGTGTTAGGGGGAATCTGGAAGAGGTTGCTCTCAGTGCGCCACGGGAGCTGCTGCGGCTCCTCTGATTCGCTCATTTTTTTAGTGTAGAGGTGGTGAGAGGGAGGAGGAGGGAGGAGAGGAGGGAGAGAGAGAGGGTGGGGGGGGGAGGAGGAGGTGAGGGAGGGGAGAGAGAGAGAGGTTGGGGGGAGGGGAGGAGAGAGAGGAGGGTGGGGGGAGGGGAGAGAGGAGGTGGGGGGAGGGGGAGAGAGAGAGGGTGGGGGAGGGGAGAGAGAGAGAGGGGTGGGGGGGAGGGGAGAGAGAGAGGTTGGGGGGAGGGGGAGGAGAGGAGAGAGGGTGGGGGGGAGGGGAGAGAGGTGGGGGGAGGGGAGAGAGAGAGAGGGTGGGGGGGGAGGGAGAGAGAGAGAGGGTTGGGGGAGGGGGAGAGAGAGAGAGGGGTGGGGGGAGGGGAGAGAGAGAGGGTGGGGGAGAGGGAAGAGAGGAGAGGGGTGGGGGGGGGAGGGGAGAGGAGAGAGGGTGGGGGGGAGCGGAGAGAGAGAGAAGGTGGGGGGAGGGGAAGAGAGAGAGAGGGTGGGGGAGGGGGAGAGAGAGAGGGGTGGTGGGAGGGGAGAGAGAGAGAGGGTGGGGGGAGGGTGGAGAGAGAGAGGGTGAGGGGAGGTGTGGGTGGGGAGGG
>NW_028225181.1:8007490-8030216 GCF_052327205.1 Somniosus microcephalus | reverse complement strand
ATGTACCTTATCATGCCAATAAAGCGACTTGAATTGAATTAAATTGACTGGGGGAAGAGAGAGAGAGAGAGAGATTGGGGGGAGAAGAGAGAGAGAGATTGGGGGGGAAGAGAGAGAGACTGGGAGTGAGAGAGAGAGAAACTGGGAGTGAGAGAGAGAGAGAGAGAGAGAGAGAGACTGGGAGTGTGAGAGAGAGAGAGAGGGAGTGTGAGAGAGAGAGAGAGAGAGAGAGTGGGAGTGTGTGTGAGAGAGAGAGAGAGAGTGGGAGTGTGTGAGAGAGAGAGAGAGACTGGGAGTGAGAGAGAGAGACTGGGAGTGTGAGAGAGAGAGAGACTGGGAGTGAGAGAGAGAGAGGGATTGGGAGTGAGAGAGAGAGAGAGAGAGACTGGGAATGTGTGAGAGAGAGACTGGGAGTGGGAGTGAGAGAGAGAGAGAGAGAGAGACTCGGAGTGAGAGAGAGAGAGAGAGGGAGAGACTGGGAGTGAGAGAGAGAGAGAGAGAGACTGGGAGTGTGAGAGAGAGAGAGAGAGAGACTGGGAGTGAAAGAGAGAGAGACTGGGAGTGTGAGAGAGAGAAAGAGAGAGAGAGTGGGAGTGGGAGTGTGAGAGAGAGAGAGTGGGAGTGTGTGAGAGAGAGAGAGAGAGAGAGAGAGAGTGGGAGTGTGAGAGAGAGAGAGAGAGAGAGACTGGGAGTGTGAGAGAGAGAGAAACTGGGATTCTGAGAGAGAGAGAGAGAGAGAGAGAGACCGGGAGTGAGAGAGAGAGAGAGAGAGAGAGAGAGAGAGAGAGAGAGAGAGTGGGAGTGTGTGAGAGAGAGAGAGAGAGAGAGAGAGAGAGAGTGGGACTGTGTGAGAGAGAGACAGAGAGAGTGGGAGTGTGTGTGTGTGCGAGAGAGAGAGAGAGACTGGGAGTGAGAGAGAGACTGGGAGTGAGAGAGAGAGAGACTGGGAGTGAGAGAGAGAGAGAGACTGGGAGTGTGTGTGAGAGAGAGAGAGAGAGAGAGAGAGAGTGGGAGTGTGTGTGAGAGAGAGAGAGTGGGAGTGTGTGTGAGAGAGAGAGACTGGGAGTGTGTGAGAGAGAGAGAGATTGGGAGTGTGAGAGAGAGAGAGACTGGGAGTGTGTGAGAGAGAGACTGGGAGTGTGAGAGAGAGATTGGGAGTGTGTGAGAGAGAGAGACTGGGAGTGTGAGAGAGAGAGAGACTGGGAGTGAGAGAGAGAGAGGGAGTGAGAGAGAGAGAGAGAGAGAGACTGGGAGTGTGAGAGAGAGAGAGACTGGGAGTGTGAGAGAGAGAGACTGGGAATGAGAGAGAGAGAGACTGGGAGTGTGAGAGAGAGAGACTGGGAGTGAGAGAGAGAGAGACTGGGAGTGTGTGAGAGAGAGAGAGTGAGTGTGGGGTGGGAGAGAGAGAGAGAGAGAGAGAGAGTGGGAGTGTGAGAGAGAGAGAGAGAGTGGGAGTGTGTGAGAGAGAGAGAGAGAGAGAGAGAGAGAGAGAGTGGGACTGTGTGAGAGAGAGACAGAGAGAGTGGGAGTGTGAGAGAGAGAGAGAGAGAGGCTGGGAGTGAGAGAGAGAGAGAGACTGGGAGTGTGAGAGAGAGAGAGACTGGGAGTGTGAGAGAGAGAGAGACTGGGAATGAGAGAGAGAGAGACTGGGAGTGTGAGAGAGAGAGACTGGGAGTGAGAGAGAGGGAGAGACTGGCGGTGTGTGAGAGAGAGAGAGAGAGAGAGAGTGGGAGTAGGAGTGTGAGAGAGAGAGAGAGAGACTGGGAGTGAGAGAGAGAGGGAGTGTGTGAGAGAGAGAGAGAGAGAGAGAGTGGGACTGTGTGAGAGAGAGACAGAGAGAGTGGGAGTGTGTGTGTGCGAGAGAGAGAGAGAGACTGGGAGTGTGAGAGAGAGAGAGACTGGGAGTGAGAGAGAGAGAGACTGGGAGTGAGAGAGAGAGAGAGACTGGGAGTGAGAGAGACAGCGACTGGGAGTGAGAGAGAGAGAGACTGGGAGAGAGAGAGAGAGACTGGGAGTGTGTGAGAGAGAGAGAGAGAGAGAGAGAGAGAGTGGGAGTGTGTGTGAGAGAGAGAGACTGGGAGCGTGAGAGAGAGATTGGGAGTGTGAGAGAGAGAGAGAGATTGGGAGTGTGAGAGAGAGAGCCTGGGAGTGTGAGAGAGAGAGAGAGAGTGGGGGGTGTGAGAGAGAGAGGGAGAGTGGGAGTGTGTGTGAGAGAGGGAGAGTGGTAGTGTGTGTGAGAGAGAGAGAGTGGGAGTGTGTGTGAGAGAGAGAGAGAGAGAGAGAGAGAGAGACTGGGAGCGTGAGAGAGATTGGGAGTGTGAGAGAGAGAGAGATTGGGAGTGTGAGAGAGAGAGAGAGAGATTGGGAGTGTGAGAGAGAGAGGGATTGGGAGTGTGAGAGGGAGAGAGATTGGGAGTGAGAGAGAGAGAGAGAGACTAAGCGACCACCAACTGGAAATTGAAAAAGGCAGATACAAGAAATCCTGGCAGCCTAGAGAGAATAGAATATGCGATCAATGTCTGGCTGGCGAGGTTGAAACAGAAATGCATTTCCTCCTAAAATGCGAAAAATTCAACACATCAAGAAACATATTATTCAACAAGCTAAGCCAAACAACCCCAGATTTCAAGGAATTGGATGATCTGTCAAAATTGAGATTAGTCCTAGGAGAAGGAGACAGACCATACCTTGGGGCTAAATATGTAACAACATGTCACAACCTGAGGACTGTTTAAAAGTAAGACTGTTTAAAATTAATATTGAACGTACCAAATGAAGTAGAAAGACTGTTTAAAATTAATATTGTTTAAAAGTAATATTGTATATACCCAACAAATGTCAAATCGATTGACACCTACAGAATGTTGGAAAACTGTACCTTTTTGCTATGTAAGCTTTGGCAATATGGTTCTCTGTAAACTTTCATGCCAATAAAGCATTTGAACTGAACTGAACTGAGATTGGGAGTGTGAGAGAGAGAGAGAGAGATTGGGAGTGTGAGAGAGAGAGAGAGACTGGGAGTGTGAGAGAGAGAGATTGGGAGTGTGAGAGAGAGAGAGATTGGGAGTGTGAGAGGGAGAGAGATTGGGAGAGTGAGAGAGATTGGGAGTGTGTGAGAGAGAGAGAGATTTGGAGTGAGAGAGAGAGAGAGAGAGACTGGGAGTGTGAGAGAGAGAGATTGGGAGTGTGAGAGAGAGAGAGAGATTGGGAGTGTGAGAGAGAGAGAGACTGGGAGTGAGAGAGAGAGAGAGATTGGGAGTGTGAGAGAGAGAGATTGGGAGTGTGAGAGAGAGAGAGATTGGGAGTGTGAGAGAGAGAGAGACTGGGAGTGTGAGAGAGAGATTAGGAGTGTGAGAGAGAGAGAGATTGGGAGTGTGAGAGAGAGAGATTGGGAGTGAGAGAGAGAGAGACTGGGAGTGAGAGAGAGAGAGACTGGGAGTGTGAGAGAGAGAGAGATTGGGAGTGTGAGAGAGAGAGAGATTGGGAGTGAGAGAGAGAGAGATTGGGAGTGTGAGAGAGAGAGAGAGACTGGGAGTAAGAGAGAGAGATTGGGAGTGTGAGAGAGAGAGAGATTGGGAGTGTGAGAGAGAGAGAGACTGGGAGTGTGTGAGAGAGAGATTAGGAGTGTGAGAGAGAGAAAGATTGGGAGTGTGAGAGAGAGAGATTGGGAGTGTGTGAGAGAGAGAGATTGGGAGTGAGAGAGAGAGAGACTGGGAGTGTGAGAGAAAGAGACTGGGAGTGTGAGAGAGAGAGAGATGGGAGTGTGAGAGAGAGAGAGAGATTGGGAGTGTGTGAGAGAGAGAGATTGGGAGTGAGAGAGAGACTGGGAGTGTGAGAGAGAGAGAGATTGGGAGTGTGAGAGAGAGAGATTGAGAGTGAGAGAGAGAGAGAGATTGGGAGATTGAGAGAGAGAGATTGGGAGTGTGAGAGAGAGAGAGATTGAGAGTGTGAGAGAGAGAGAGAGAGATTGGGAGAGTGAGAGAGAGAGAGAGAGATTGGGAGTGTGAGAGAGAGAGAGACTGGGAGTGAGAGAGAGAGAGAGAGACTGGGAGTGTGAGAGAGAGTGACTGGGAGTGAGAGAGAGAGAGATTGGGAGTGTGAGAGAGAGAGAGAGAGATTGGGAGTGTGAGAGAGAGAGATTGGGAGTGAGAGAGAGAGAGAGAGATTGGGAGTGAGAGAGAGAGAGACTGGGAGTGTGAGAGAGAGAGAGATTGGGAGTGAGAGAGAGAGATACTGGGAGTGTGAGAGAGAGAGATTGGGAGTGTGAGAGAGAGAGAGAGATTGGGAGTGTGAAAGAGAGAGAGACTGGGAGTGTGTGAGAGAGAGAGAGAGAGAGAGATTGGGAGTTTGAGAGAGAGAGATTGGGAGTGAGAGAGCGAGAGATTGGGAGTGTGAGAGAGAGAGAGATTGGGAGTGTGTGAGAGAGAGAGACTGGGAGTGTGAGAGAGAGAGATTAGGAGTGTGAGAGAGAGAGAGATTGGGAGTGTGTGAGAGAGAGAGACTGGGAGTGTGTGAGAGAGAGAGATTCGGAGTGTGAGACAGATTGGGAGTGTGAGAGAGAGAGAGATTGGGAGTGTGAGAGAGAGAGAGACTGGGAGTGTGAGAGAGAGAGATTAGGAGTGTGAGAGAGAGAGAGATTGGGAGTGTGAGAGAGAGAGAGACTGGGAGTGTGAGAGAGAGAGAGATTGGGAGTGTGAAAGAGAGAGAGACTAGGAGTGTGTGAGAGAGAGAGACTGGGAGTGTGAGAGAGAGAGATTGGGACTGTGAGAGAGAGAGATTGGGAGTGTGAGAGAGAGAGAGATTGGGAGTGTGAGAGAGAGAGAGATTGGGAGTGTGAGAGAGAGAGATTGGGAGTGTGAGAGAGAGAGAGATTGGGAGTGTGAGAGAGAGAGAGATTGGGAGTGTGTGTGAGAGAGAGAGATTAGGATTGAGAGAGAGAGAGAGATTGGGAGTGTGAGAGAGTTTGGGAGTGTGAGAGAGATTGGGAGAGTGAGAGAGAGAGAGAGACTGGGAGTGTGAGAGAGAGAGAGATTGGGAGTGAGTGAGAGAGAGAGAGAGAGACTGGGAGTGTGAGAGAGAGAGATTGGGAGTGTGAGAGAGAGAGAGAGACTGGGAGTGTGAGAGAGAGAGATTGGGAGTGAGCGAGAGAGAGATTGGGAGTGTGAGCGAGAGAGATTGGGAGTGTGAGAGAGAGAGAGAGATTGGGTGTGAGAGAGAGAGAGAGAGACTGGGAGTGTGAGAGAGAGAGAGATTGGGAGTGTGAGAGAGAGAGAGATTGGGAGTGTGAGAGAGAGAGAGATTGGGAGTGTGAGAGACAGAGAGACTGGGAGTGTGAGAGAGAGAGATTGGGAGTGTGAGAGAGAGAGAGAGAGATTGGGAGTGTGAGAGAGAGAGAGAGACTGGGAGTGTGAGAGAGAGAGATTGGGAGTGTGAGAGAGAGAGAGATTGGGAGTGTGAGAGGGAGAGAGACTGGGAGTGAGAGAGAGAGAGAGATTGGGAGTGTGAGAGAGAGAGATTGGGAGTGTGAGAGAGAGAGAGATTGGGAGTGTGAGAGAGAGAGAGACTGGGAGTGTGAGAGAGAGATTAGGAGTGTGAGAGAGAGAGAGATTGGGAGTGTGAGAGAGAGAGATTGGGAGTGAGAGAGAGAGAGACTGGGAGTGAGAGAGAGAGAGACTGGGAGTGTGAGAGAGAGAGAGATTGGGAGTGTGAGAGAGAGAGAGATTGGGAGTGAGAGAGAGAGAGATTGGGAGTGTGAGAGAGAGAGAGAGACTGGGAGTAAGAGAGAGAGATTGGGAGTGTGAGAGAGAGAGAGATTGGGAGTGTGAGAGAGAGAGAGACTGGGAGTGTGTGAGAGAGAGATTAGGAGTGTGAGAGAGAGAGAGATTGGGAGTGTGAGAGAGAGAGATTGGGAGTGTGTGAGAGAGAGAGATTGGGAGTGAGAGAGAGAGAGACTGGGAGTGTGAGAGAAAGAGACTGGGAGTGTGAGAGAGAGAGAGATGGGAGTGTGAGAGAGAGAGAGAGATTGGGAGTGTGTGAGAGAGAGAGATTGGGAGTGAGAGAGAGACTGGGAGTGTGAGAGAGAGAGAGATTGGGAGTGTGAGAGAGAGAGATTGAGAGTGAGAGAGAGAGAGAGAGAGAGAGAGATTGGGAGATTGAGAGAGAGAGATTGGGAGTGTGAGAGAGAGAGAGATTGAGAGTGTGAGAGAGAGAGAGAGAGATTGGGAGAGTGAGAGAGAGAGAGAGAGATTGGGAGTGTGAGAGAGAGAGAGACTGGGAGTGAGAGAGAGAGAGAGAGACTGGGAGTGTGAGAGAGAGTGACTGGGAGTGAGAGAGAGAGAGATTGGGAGTGTGAGAGAGAGAGAGAGAGATTGGGAGTGTGAGAGAGAGAGATTGGGAGTGAGAGAGAGAGAGAGAGATTGGGAGTGAGAGAGAGAGAGACTGGGAGTGTGAGAGAGAGAGAGGTTGGGAGTGAGAGAGAGAGATACTGGGAGTGTGAGAGAGAGAGATTGGGAGTGTGAGAGAGAGAGAGAGATTGGGAGTGTGAAAGAGAGAGAGACTGGGAGTGTGTGAGAGAGAGAGAGAGAGAGAGAGATTGGGAGTTTGAGAGAGAGAGATTGGGAGTGAGAGAGCGAGAGATTGGGAGTGTGAGAGAGAGAGAGATTGGGAGTGTGTGAGAGAGAGAGACTGGGAGTGTGAGAGAGAGAGATTAGGAGTGTGAGAGAGAGAGAGATTGGGAGTGTGTGAGAGAGAGAGACTGGGAGTGTGTGAGAGAGAGAGATTCGGAGTGTGAGACAGATTGGGAGTGTGAGAGAGAGAGAGATTGGGAGTGTGAGAGAGAGAGAGACTGGGAGTGTGAGAGAGAGAGATTAGGAGTGTGAGAGAGAGAGAGATTGGGAGTGTGAGAGAGAGAGAGACTGGGAGTGTGAGAGAGAGAGATTGGGAGTGTGAAAGAGAGAGAGACTAGGAGTGTGTGAGTGAGAGAGACTGGGAGTGTGAGAGAGAGAGATTGGGACTGTGAGAGAGAGAGATTGGGAGTGTGAGAGAGAGAGAGATTGGGAGTGTGAGAGAGAGAGATTGGGAGTGTGAGAGAGAGAGAGATTGGGAGTGTGAGAGAGAGAGAGATTGGGAGTGTGTGTGAGAGAGAGAGATTAGGATTGAGAGAGAGAGAGAGATTGGGAGTGTGAGAGAGTTTGGGAGTGTGAGAGAGATTGGGAGAGTGAGAGAGAGAGAGAGACTGGGAGTGTGAGAGAGAGAGAGATTGGGAGTGAGTGAGAGAGAGAGAGAGATTGGGAGTGTGAGAGAGAGAGAGACTGGGAGTGTGAGAGAGAGAGATTGGGAGTGAGAGAGAGAGAGATTGGGAGTGTGAGAGAGAGAGATTGGGAGTGTGAGAGAGAGAGAGATTGGGAGTGTGAGAGAGAGAGAGATTGGGAGTGAGAGAGAGACTGGGAGTGTGAGAGAGAGAGAGATTGGGAGTGTGAGAGAGAGAGAGAGATTGGGAGTGTGAGAGAGAGAGAGACTGGGAGTGTGAGAGAGAGAGATTAGGAGTGTGAGAGAGAGAGAGATTGGGAGTGTGAGAGAGAGAGATTGGGAGTGTGAGAGAGAGAGAGAGTGGGAGTGTGAGAGAGAGTGATTGGGAGTGTGAGAGAGAGAGAGAGAGATGAGATTGGGAGTGCGAGAGAGAGAGAGATTGGGAGTGAGAGAGAAAGAGATTGGGAGTGTGAGAGAGAGAGAGAGACTGGGAGTGTGAGAGAGAGAGAGATTGGGAGTGTGAGAGAGAGAGATTGGGAGTGTGAGAGAGAGAGAGACTGGGAGTGAGAGAGAGAGAGACTGGGAGTGTGAGAGAGAGAGACTGGGAGTGAGAGAGAGAGAGACTGGGAGTGAGAGAGAGAGAGACTGGGAGTGAGAGAGAGAGAGAGTGGGAGTGAGAGAGACTGGGAGTGAGAGAGAGAGGGAGAGAGCCTGGGAGTGTGAGAGAGAGAGAGAGAGAGCCTGGGAGTGTGAGAGAGAGAGAGAGAGAGAGAGTGGGGGTGTGTGAGAGAGAGAGAGAGAGAGAGAGTGGGAGTGTGAAAGAGAGAGAGAGACTGGGAGTGAGAGAGAGACTGGGACTGAGAGAGACTGGGACTGAGAGAGAGAGAGAGAGCACGAGAGAGAGAGAGATTGGGAGTGTGAGAGAGAGAGAGACTGGGAGTGTGAGAGAGAGAGATTAGGAGTGTGAGAGAGAGAGAGATTGGGAGTGTGAGAGAGAGAGACTGGGAGTGTGAGAGAGAGTGATTAGGAGTGTGAGAGAGAGAGAGATTGGGAGTGTGAGAGAGAGAGAGATTGGGAGTGTGAGAGAGAGAGAGAGACTGGGAGTAAGAGAGAGAGATTGGGAGTGTGAGAGAGAGAGAGATTGGGAGTGTGAGAGAGAGAGAGACTGGGAGTGTGTGAGAGAGAGATTAGGAGTGTGAGAGAGAGAGAGATTGGGAGTGTGAGAGAGAGAGATTGGGAGTGTGTGAGAGAGAGAGATTGGGAGTGAGAGAGAGAGAGACTGGGAGTGTGAGAGAAAGAGACTGGGAGTGTGAGAGAGAGAGAGATGGGAGTGTGAGAGAGAGAGAGAGATTGGGAGTGTGTGAGAGAGAGAGATTGGGAGTGAGAGAGAGACTGGGAGTGTGAGAGAGAGAGAGATTGGGAGTGTGAGAGAGAGAGATTGAGAGTGAGAGAGAGAGAGAGAGAGAGAGATTGGGAGATTGAGAGAGAGAGATTGGGAGTGTGAGAGAGAGAGAGATTGAGAGTGTGAGAGAGAGAGAGAGAGATTGGGAGAGTGAGAGAGAGAGAGAGAGATTGGGAGTGTGAGAGAGAGAGAGACTGGGAGTGAGAGAGAGAGAGAGAGACTGGGAGTGTGAGAGAGAGTGACTGGGAGTGAGAGAGAGAGAGATTGGGAGTGTGAGAGAGAGAGAGAGAGATTGGGAGTGTGAGAGAGAGAGATTGGGAGTGAGAGAGAGAGAGAGAGATTGTGGAGTGAGAGAGAGAGAGACTGGGAGTGTGAGAGAGAGAGAGATTGGGAGTGAGAGAGAGAGAGATACTGGGAGTGTGAGAGAGAGAGATTGGGAGTGTGAGAGTGAGAGAGAGATTGGGAGTGTGAAAGAGAGAGAGACTGGGAGTGTGTGAGAGAGAGAGAGAGAGAGAGAGAGATTGGGAGTTTGAGAGAGAGAGATTGGGAGTGAGAGAGCGAGAGATTGGGAGTGTGAGAGAGAGAGAGATTGGGAGTGTGTGAGAGAGAGAGACTGGGAGTGTGAGAGAGAGAGATTAGGAGTGTGAGAGAGAGAGAGATTGGGAGTGTGTGAGAGAGAGAGACTGGGAGTGTGTGAGAGAGAGAGATTCGGAGTGTGAGACAGATTGGGAGTGTGAGAGAGAGAGAGATTGGGAGTGTGAGAGAGAGAGAGACTGGGAGTGTGAGAGAGAGAGATTAGGAGTGTGAGAGAGAGAGAGATTGGGAGTGTGAGAGAGAGAGAGACTGGGAGTGTGAGAGAGAGAGAGATTGGGAGTGTGAAAGAGAGAGAGACTAGGAGTGTGTGAGTGAGAGAGACTGGGAGTGTGAGAGAGAGAGATTGGGACTGTGAGAGAGAGAGATTGGGAGTGTGAGAGAGAGAGAGATTGGGAGTGTGAGAGAGAGAGATTGGGAGTGTGAGAGAGAGAGAGATTGGGAGTGTGAGAGAGAGAGAGATTGGGAGTGTGTGTGAGAGAGAGAGATTAGGATTGAGAGAGAGAGAGAGATTGGGAGTGTGAGAGAGTTTGGGAGTGTGAGAGAGATTGGGAGAGTGAGAGAGAGAGAGAGACTGGGAGTGTGAGAGAGAGAGAGATTGGGAGTGAGTGAGAGAGAGAGAGAGAGACTGGGAGTGTGAGAGAGAGAGAGATTGGGAGTGTGAGAGAGAGAGAGACTGGGAGTGTGAGAGAGAGAGATTGGGAGTGAGAGAGAGAGAGATTGGGAGTGTGAGAGAGAGAGATTGGGAGTGTGAGAGAGAGAGAGATTGGGAGTGTGAGAGAGAGAGAGATTGGGAGTGAGAGAGAGACTGGGAGTGTGAGAGAGAGAGAGATTGGGAGTGTGAGAGAGAGAGAGAGATTGGGAGTGTGAGAGAGAGAGAGACTGGGAGTGTGAGAGAGAGAGAGATTGGGAGTGAGAGAGAGAGAGAGATTGGGAGTGAGAGAGAGAGAGAGAGGTTGGGAGTGCGAGAGAGAGAGAGATTGGGAGTGAGAGAGAAAGAGATTGGGAGTGTGTGAGAGAGAGAGAGACTGGGAGTGTGAGAGAGAGAGAGATTGGTAGTGTGAGAGAGAGATTGGGAGAGAGAGAGAGACTGGGAGTGAGAGAGAGAGAGAGAGAGATTGCGAGTGTGAGAGAGAGAGATTGGGAGTGTGAGAGAGAGAGAGACTGGGAGTGAGAGAGAGAGAGACTGGGAGTGTGAGAGAGAGAGACTGGGAGTGAGAGAGAGAGAGACTGGGAGTGAGAGAGAGAGAGACTGGGAGTGAGAGAGAGAGAGAGTGGGAGTGAGAGAGACTGGGAGTGAGAGAGAGAGGGAGAGAGCCTGGGAGTGAGAGAGAGAGAGAGAGAGAGCCTGGGAGTGTGAGAGAGAGAGAGAGAGAGAGAGTGGGGGTGTGTGAGAGAGAGAGAGAGAGAGAGTGGGAGTGTGAAAGAGAGAGAGAGACTGGGAGTGAGAGAGAGACTGGGACTGAGAGAGAGAGAGAGAGCACGAGAGAGAGAGAGATTGGGAGTGTGAGAGAGAGAGAGACTGGGAGTGTGAGAGAGAGAGATTAGGAGTGTGAGAGAGAGAGAGATTGGGAGTGTGAGAGAGAGAGATTGGGAGTGTGAGAGAGAGAGAGAGATTGGGAGTGTGAGAGAGAGAGAGAGTGGGAGTGTGAGAGAGAGTGATTGGGAGTGAGAGAGAGAGAGAGAGATTGGGAGTGCGAGAGAGAGAGAGATTGGGAGTGAGAGAGAAAGAGATTGGGAGTGTGTGAGAGAGAGAGAGACTGGGAGTGTGAGAGAGAGAGAGATTGGTAGTGTGAGAGAGAGATTGGGAGAGAGAGAGAGACTGGGAGTGAGAGAGAGAGAGAGAGAGATTGGGAGTGTGAGAGAGAGAGATTGGGAGTGTGAGAGAGAGAGAGACTGGGAGTGAGAGAGAGAGAGACTGGGAGTGTGAGAGAGAGAGACTGGGAGTGAGAGAGAGAGAGACTGGGAGTGAGAGAGAGAGAGACTGGGAGTGAGAGAGAGAGAGACTGGGAGTGAGAGAGAGAGAGAGTGGGAGTGAGAGAGACTGGGAGTGAGAGAGAGAGGGAGAGAGCCTGGGAGTGTGAGAGAGAGAGAGAGAGAGCCTGGGAGTGTGAGAGAGAGAGAGAGAGAGAGAGTGGGGGTGTGTGAGAGAGAGAGAGAGAGAGAGTGGGAGTGTGAAAGAGAGAGAGAGACTGGGAGTGAGAGAGAGACTGGGACTGAGAGAGAGAGAGAGAGCACGAGAGAGAGAGAGATTGGGAGTGTGAGAGAGAGAGAGACTGGGAGTGTGAGAGAGAGAGATTAGGAGTGTGAGAGAGAGAGAGATTGGGAGTGTGAGAGAGAGAGAGATTGGGAGTGTGAGAGAGAGAGAGACTGGGAGTGTGAGAGAGAGTGATTAGGAGTGTGAGAGAGAGAGAGATTGGGAGTGTGAGAGAGAGAGATTGGGAGTGTGAGAGAGAGAGAGACTGGGAGTGTGAGAGAGAGAGAGACTGGGAGTGTGAGAGAGAGAGAGACTGGGAGTGTGAGAGAGAGAGGGATTGGGAGTGTGAGAGAGAGAGATTGGGAGTGTGAGAGAGAGAGATTGGGAGTGTGAGAGAGAGAGAGAGATTGGGAGTGTGAGAGAGAGAGAGACTGGGAGTGAGAGAGAGAGAGAGAGAGACTGGGAGTGAGATAGAGAGAGAGACTGGGAGTGAGAGAGAGTGGGAGTGAGAGAGACTGGGAGTGAGAGAGAAAGAGAGAGAGCCTGGGAGTGTGAGAGAGAGAGAGAGAGTGGGAGTGTGAGAGAGAGAGACTGGGAGTGAGAGAGAGACTGGGACTGAGAGAGAGAGCACGAGAGAGAGAGAGTGGGAGTGTGTGTGAGAGAGAGAGAGACTGGGAGCGTGAGAGAGAGAGAGTGGGAGTGTGTGAGAGAGAGAGAGACTGGGAGTGAGAGAGAGAGATTGGGAGTGTGAGAGCGAGTGACTGGGAGTGAGAGAGAGAGAGAGATTGGGAGTGTGAGAGAGAGAGATTGGGAGTGTGAGAGAGAGAGAGACTGGGAGTGTGAGAGAGAGAGAGACTGGGAGTGTGAGAGAGAGAGAGACTGGGAGTGTGAGAGAGAGAGAGAGAGAGAGAGAGATTGGGAGTGTGAGAGAGAGAGAGAGAGATTGGGAGTGTGTGAGAGAGAGAGACTGGGAGTGTGAGAGAGAGAGATTGGGAGTGTGAGGGAGAGAGAGATTGGGCGTGTGAGAGAGGGAGAGAGATTGGGAGTTTGAGAGAGAGAGATTGGGAGTGAGAGAGCGAGTGATTGGGAGTGTGAGAGAGAGAGAGACTGGGAGTGTGAGAGAGAGAGATTAGGAGTGTGAGAGAGAGAGAGACTGGGAGTGTGAGAGAGAGAAAGATTGGGAGTGTGAAGGAGAGAGAGGCTGGGAGTGTGAGAGAGAGAGACTGGGAGTGTGAGAGAGAGAGACTGGGAGTGTGAGAGAGAGAGACTGGGAGTGTGAGAGAGAGAGATTGGGAGTGTGAGAGAGAGAGAGATTGGGAGTGTGAGAGAGAGAGAGATTGGGAGTGTGAGAGAGAGAGATTGGGAGTGTGAGACAGAGAGAGATTGGGAGTGTGAGACAGAGAGAGATTGGGAGTGTGAGATAGAGAGGGGCTGGGAGTGTGTGAGAGAGATTGGGAGTGTGAGAGAGAGAGAGATTGGGAGTGTGAGAGAGAGAGAGACTGGGAGTGTGTGATAGAGAGAGACTGGGAGTGTGAGAGAGAGAGACTGGGAGTGTGAGAGAGAGAGATTGGGAGTGTGAGACAGAGAGAGATTGGGAGTGTGAGATAGAGAGGGGCTGGGAGTGTGTGAGAGAGAGAGATTGGGAGTGTGAGAGAGATTGGGAGTGTGAGAGAGAGAGAGATTGGGAGTGTGAGAGAGAGAGAGACTGGGAGTGTGTGATAGAGAGAGACTGGGAGTGTGAGAGAGAGAGACTGGGAGTGTGAGAGAGAGAGATTGGGAGTGTGAGAGAGAGAGATTGGGAGTGTGAGAGAGAGAGAGAGATTGGGAGTGTGAGAGAGAGAGATTGGGAGTGTGAGAGAGAGAGAAATTGGGAGTGTGAGAGAGAGAGAGATTGGGAGTGTGTGAGAGAGAGAGATTAGGAGTGAGAGAGAGAGAGAGAGAGATTGGGAGTGTGAGAGAGAGAGAGATTGGGAGTGTGAGAGAGATTGGGAGTGAGAGAGAGAGAGAGACTGGGAGTGTGTGAGAGAGAGAGATTGGGAGTGTGAGAGAGAGAGAGATTGGGAGTGAGAGAGAGACTGGGAGTGTGTGAGAGAGAGAGGCTGGGAGTGTGAGACAGAGAGACTGGGAGTGTGAGAGAGAGAGACTGGGAGTGTGAGAGAGAGAGAGATTGGGAGTGTGAGAGAGAGAGAGACTGGGAGTGTGTGAGAGAGAGAGGCTGGGAGTGTGAGACAGAGAGACTGGGAGTGTGAGAGAGAGAGACTGGGAGTGTGTGAGAGAGAGAGACTGGGAGTGAGAGAGAGAGAGACTGGGAGTGTGTGAGAGAGAGAGACTGGGAGTGTGAGAAAGAGAGAGATTGGTAGTGTGAGAGAGAGAGAGATTGGGAGTGTGAGAGAGAGAGACTGGGAGTGTGAGAGAGAGAGACTGGGAGTGTGAGAGAGAGAGACTGGGAGTGTGAGAGAGAGAGAGATTGGGAGTGAGAGAGAGAGAGAGATTGGGAGTGAGAGAGAGAGAGAGAGAGAGATTGGGAGTGAGAGAGAGAGAGAGACTGGGAGTGTGAGAGAGAGAGAGACTGGGAGTGTGTGAGAGAGAGAGACTGGGAGTGAGAGAGAGAGAGAGACTGGGAGTGTGTGAGAGAGAGAGACTGGGAGTGTGAGAAAGAGAGAGATTGGTAGTGTGAGAGAGAGAGATTGGGAGTGTGAGAGAGAGAGATTGGGAGTGTGAGAGAGAGAGAGATTGGGAGTGAGAGAGAGAGAGAGATTGGGAGTGAGAGAGAGAGAGAGAGATTGGGAGTGAGAGAGAGAGAGACTGGGAGTGTGAGAGAGAGAGAGATTGGGAGTGAGAGAGAGAGATTGGGAGTGAGAGAGAGAGAGAGAGAGATTGGGAGTGAGAGAGAGATTGGGAGTGAGAGAGAGAGAGAGATTGGGAGTGAGAGAGAGAGAGAGACTGGGAGTGTGTGAGAGAGAGAGAGACTGGGAGTGTGAGAGAGAGAGAGATTGGTAGTGTGAGAGAGAGAGATTGGGAGTGTGAGAGAGAGAGAGACTGGGAGTGAGAGAGAGAGAGAGAGAGATTGGGAGTGTGAGAGAGAGAGATTGGGAGTGTGAGAGAGAGAGAGACTGGGAGTGAGAGAGAGAGAGAGAGTGGGAGTGAGAGAGACTGGGAGTGAGAGAGAGAGAGAGAGAGAGAGCCTGGGAGTGTGAGAGAGAGAGAGAGAGAGAGAGCCTGGGTGTGTGAGAGAGAGAGAGAGAGAGAGAGAGAGAGAGTGGGGGTGTGAGAGAGAGAGAGAGAGAGAGAGAGAGAGAGGGAGTGTGAAAGAGAGAGAGAGAGACTGGGAGTGAGAGAGAGACTGGGACTGAGAGAGAGAGAGAGCATGAGAGAGAGAGAGAGAGAGATTGGGAGTGTGAGAGAGAGAGATTGGGAGTGTGAGAGAGAGAGAGACTGGGAGTGTGAGAGAGAGAGATTAGGAGTGTGAGAGAGAGAGAGATTGGGAGTGTGAGAGAGAGAGATTGGGAGTCAGAGAGAGAGAGAGATTGGGAGTGTGAGAGAGAGAGAGACTGGGAGTGTGAGAGAGAGAGATTAGGAGTGTGAGAGAGAGAGAGAGAGAGAGATTGGGAGTGTGAGAGAGAGAGATTGGGAGTGTGAGAGAGAGAGAGATTGGGAGTGTGAGAGAGAGAGATTGGGTGTGTGAGAGAGAGAGAGAGATTGGGAGTGTGAGAGAGAGAGAGACTGGGAGTGTGTGAGAGAGAGAGACTGGGAGTGTGAGAGAGAGAGAGACTGGGAGTGTGAGAGAGAGAGAGAGACTGGGAGTGTGAGAGAGAGAGAGACTGGGAGTGTGAGAGAGAGAGAGACTGGGAGTGTGAGAGAGAGAGAGATTGGGAGTGTGAGAGAGAGAGAGATTGGGAGTGTGAGAGAGAGAGAGATTGGGAGTGAGAGAGAGAGAGATTGGGAGTGTGAGAGAGAGAGAGATTGGGAGTGTGAGAGAGAGAGAGACTGGGAGTGAGAGAGAGAGAGAGACTGGGAGTGAGAGAGAGAGAGAGAGAGAGACTGGGAGTGAGGAGAGAGAGAGACTGGGAGTGAGAGAGAGAGACAGAGTGGGAGTGAGAGAGACTGGGAGTGTGAGAGAGAGAGAGAGAGAGAGAGAGAGAGTGGGAGTGTGAGAGAGAGAGACTGGGAGTGAGAGAGAGACTGGGACTGAGAGAGAGAGAGAGAGCACGAGAGAGAGAGAGAGAGAGGAACACAGTAAGCTACAAAAAATAAACCAGACATACAGATGGGCCCCAGACAGTGGAGATAAATTCATCACAGCACTAAATTCACCTGATCTCACAAGTAAAATTTCAAAATTTAAAGAAAATCTATATGAGATCACCAGAGATGGTGTAAACACGGCCATAGAGGATATAAATATGATCTTCCATGAGGCAGCTGTAAAAGCCGACCCACAAAAGACAAAATAAAAATATGAAATGGTTTGACCACGAATGCAAAAAATGCCAGAAAAAGACCTGAGAAAAATATCAAACCAAAAGCATCGGCAACCAAACAATCCGGACCTACGTACTAGATACAATGAAACCCTCAAAAGATATAAACACACCATTAGGAGACAAAACACAAAACTATACCCACAAAATACTCGAAGAAATTGAAAACTCCACCAATCCAAAACAATTCTGGGAAATGTGGAATAACCTGAGTACACACAATTGCAAGCATTACCAATCCAAGATGGCGACATCTGGAGAACACATTTTGAAAACCTCTACAAAGACATCCCAAAACAACAAAAACAAACCCAAGTCAACATCAGGTCACCAGAAAAACTCCACACATTAGAAGCAACAATTAAAGAAAACCAAAACCCTCTAGACTCCCCAATCACATGGAAAGAACTGGCCACAAAAACAAAATCTCTCCACCTAAAGAAAGCCTGTGGCCCAGACAACATCAAAATGAAATGCTAAAGTTCAGCAATATGGAGATGCAGGGTGCGATACTCAAACTATTCAACATCATATTACGCTCAGGCTGTTTTCCCGATATCTGGTGCCAAGGACTAATCTCCCCCATATATAAAAGTGGAAACAAATCAGACCCAAATAACTACCGCGGCATCTGTGTCAACAGTTGTCTAGGGAAGTTATTCTGCAGTATTCTAAATAGTAGATTACTTGATTTTCTTAACAAACATAATATCCTCAGAAAAAACCAAATAGGCTTTCTTCCAAAACACCGCACCGCCGACCATATCTATACCCTTCACACCCTCATTGAAAACATAAACACCAAACAAAAAATGGGAAAATATTCGCCTGTTTCATCGACTTCAAGAAAGCCTTTGACTCTATATGGCACGAAGGGCTCTATTATAAACTTCTTCAGTGTGGAATAGGGGGCAAAGTCTATGACCTTATTAAATCAATGTATCTGAAAAACAAATGCGGGGTCAAAATTGGAGACAAACGCACCGATTTCTTCACCCAGAGAAGAGGCGTCCGGCAGGGCTGCAATTTGAGCCCGACCCTGTTCAACATATACATAAATGAATTAGCAGACATGCTGGAGCAAAGCGAGTCACCAGGTCTCCGTCTCCTGGATGGAGAAGTGAAGTCCCTGTTCTATGCGGACGACCTGGTTCTGCTGTCTCCCACAGAACAGGGATTACAGCAACAACTAGACCTACTCGACAAATACTGCCAAAATTGGGCTCTAACAGTAAATCTAAAGAAAACCAACATCATGATTTTTCAGAAAAGACCCAGATGTCAGGAAAACAAATACCAGTTTACCCTCAGTGATACCACTATAGGACACACTATGAGCTACACCTACCTTGGTCTAACTATTACAGCATCAGGGAGCTTCAGCATAGCAGTGAATGCACTAAAAGAAAAAGCCCGAAGAGCCCTATATGCAATAAAAAGAAAATTCTACAACATCCAAATCCCAATCAAAATCTGGCTCAAAATTTTTGACAGCATAATCCTGCCCATTGCACTGTACGGTAGTGAAGTATGGGGCCCGCTAAATCACCAAAGCTACACTAAATGGGAAAAACACACAATAGAAGCCCTACATGCAGAATTCTGCCGAAGCATCCTTCGCACCCAAAGAAAAACGCCAACAAATGCATGCAGAGCCGAACTAGGCAGATACCCACTGATAATAAACATCCAAAAACGAGCACTAAACTTCCTAAATCACCTCAAATCTAGCTCCCCAGACACCCTTCATTTCAAAGCCTTTCAGACCCAAGAGCTAAACCCAGAAAAGAGTCCCCTGAGTCAGCTGCTACTGAAACTAAGTACTCAGCCGGACCCTGACCAGCCCCAGACCAACACAGCCGTCCAAACACCAATCCGAGTGAACCAAATCATTAAAAAATGCAAAGAAACCTACCTGGAACATTGGAACAAAATAACCGAAATCCAAAGCAGATTAGAATGTTACCGGGCCCTAAAAAGAGAATATAAACTGGCAGACTACCTCACGACCATCAGAGACACAAAACAGAGACAGACCCTCACCAGGTACAGACTAAGCGACCACCAACTGGAAATTGAAAAAGGCAGATACAAGAAATCCTGGCAGCCTAGAGAGAATAGAATACGCGATCAATGTCTGGCTGGCGAGGTTGAAACAGAAATGCATTTCCTCCTAAAATGCGAAAAATTCAACACATCAAGAAACATATTATTCAACAAGCTAAGCCAAACAACCCCAGATTTCAAGGAATTGGATGATCTGTCAAAATTGAGATTAGTCCTAGGAGAAGGAGACAGACCATACCTTGGGGCCTAAATATGTAACAACATGTCACAACCTGAGGACTGTTTAAAAGTAAGACTGTTTAAAATTAATATTGAACGTACCAAATGAAGTAGAAAGACTGTTTAAAATTAATATTGTTTAAAAGTAATATTGTATATACCCAACAAATGTCAAATCGATTGACACCTACAGAATGTTGGAAAACTGTACCTTTTTGCAATGTAAGCTTTGGCAATATGGTTCTCTGTAAACTTTCATGCCAATAAAGCATTTGAACTGAACTGAACTGAACTGAGAGAGAGACTGGGAGTGTGTGAGAGAGAGAGAGAGAGAGAGAGAGTGGGAGTGTGTGTGAGAGAGAGAGAGAGAGACTGGGAGTGTGAGAGAGAGAGAGACTGGGAGCGTGAGAGAGAGAGATTGGGAGTGTGTGAGAGAGAGAGAGACTGGGAGTGAGAGAGAGAGATTGGGAGTGTGAGAGAGAGAGATTGGGAGTGTGAGAGAGAGAGAGATTGGGAGTGTGAGAGAGAGAGAGAGATTGGGAGTGTGAGAGAGAGAGAGAGAGATTGGGAGAGTGAGAGAGAGAGAGAGATTGGGAGTGTGAGAGAGAGAGAGATTGGGAGTGTGAGAGAGAGAGAGATTGGGACTGTGAGATAGAGAGAGATTGGGAGTGTGAGAGAGAGAGAGATTGGGAGTGTGAGAGAGAGACAGATTGGGACTGTGAGAGAGAGAGAGACTGGGAGTGTGAGAGAGAGAGAGAGACTGGGCCGCCGCGGCCGCTCACCTGATGGCTTTGGGTCGGTCTCTGGGGCGGGGCTGTTGACGCCACGGGGAAGTTTTGTGCGCGGCGGCCGGTGACGTGGTGGCTGTGGGTCGGGCTCTGGGGCGGGGCTGTTGATGCCGCTTGGAGCTTTTGTGCGCGGCGGCTCCCGGCACGGCCCGCCGCGGCCGGTGACCTGGTGGCTTTGGGTCGGGCTCTGGGGCGGGGCTGTTGACGCCGCGAGGGGAAGTTTTGTGCGCGGCGGCTCCCGGCATGACCTGCAACACAAGGCCCAGGCTTCCCGGGCTGCTAGGCCGCGCCCGGCGCCGGCACAGCCGCTCGAAATGGCCGTCAAAGTAGGCGAGCCTCCGGGCGAAGGGCAGGGGATCACTTCATTTCCAACTGTTGCTAAATACAATTTAAAACTGAAATAAATTGTTATTTTCCTCAGTTCCCTAACACACAGAAATTGTGGGGAAAAAATCGTGAAGAATCAAGATGGCGGCCACTCACCTCGGTTTAGAATGATAAGGCCCGCCCACACACGCACCGATTGGTCAACCGTCAGGTCACTGAACTGTAGGATTGGTCAATCGTCAAGTCACTCAACACTCAACTGTAGCATGGCCCGCCCGCACGCGCAATGAACCCGCCCCCGTGACGCAGCGATTGGTCAACCGTCGGTCAACTGTCAGGTCGCTCTCGATCGCACGATTGGTCAACCTTCACGTCACTCAATGCTAATGAGCAAATGAGCTGAACTTTTCCCATTTAATGAGCGGAATTTTGAACGTTTTTTGGATACCGTGGGCATGATTTTTTGTCTGAAGGAAAAGTAAATACGCCGATGACCGGTCCATAATCGTAAGCTTTCTTTTGATGTGACGCGCGTGTAGGTACGCTCTATAACTTTCGAACGTATAGAGAACAGACAGAGACAGAAGAGCTCTTTTATTTATATATACTAGCTGGGGAGCCCCGCGTTGCGAGGGCAATTTTGGGGCGCTTGGTCTCCCTGCCCGTGTGTCCCCCCTCTCCCTGTCATGTCCTCTCCCTGTCCTATCCCTCCCTCCCCTCCCCTCTCTCCCTCCCCTCCTCTCGCTCCCCTCCTCTCCCTCCCTCCCTCCCCTCCCCCACCCCCACACCTACCCTCCCCCTCCCCTCCCCCACTCCCCCGCTCCCCCACTCCCCTCTGTCCCTCTCTCCGGCCCCTCACCCTGCCTAGCGCCTGAGGTCCGGTGCCGTTGCGATAGCGGCCGTGCGGGGCCTAGCGCTTAAGGCGTGGTCGGGTTCTGAGGCCGGGACGGACCGGAGCTGAGGTCGCCCGCGTATCGCGCGGCTGATGGACGGCCGCTGCGGGCGGGCGGCGCATGCGCGGTCAGTGCGGGCGGCGCATGCGCGGTCAGTGCGGGCGGCGCATGCGCGGTCTGTGCGGGCGGCGCGAGGCGGCCCGCGGGGAGAAGGCAAGGGCGGCTTGGCGGCCGTTAGCGAGCGGGAAACTTCGGGCGGGCCGCCCACGCTCCGTCCGCGACACCGTGAAACCTGAGAGGGGGAAGTAGAGAGAGACAGAGAGGGAAGAGGAGAAGGAGAGAGAGGGAAGGGGAGAGAGGGAAGAGGAGAAGGAGAGAGAGGGAAGATGAGAAGGAGAGAGAGAGAGGGAAGAAAGAGAGAGAGAGAGAGAAATTTTTTGAGCTTCAGGCCCCGAGTCCCCCCTGCGCGAGGGTGAGGAGGACGGGGGGGGTTGCTAAACACAATATAAAACTCAAATAAATTGTTAATTAATTCCCTAACACATAATTCAAATATTTACCTTACTTCCCTAACACACTGAAAGTGTGGGGAAAAAATCATGAAAAATCA
The DNA here is from genome assembly GCF_052327205.1 of Somniosus microcephalus. Classification (NCBI taxonomy): domain Eukaryota; kingdom Metazoa; phylum Chordata; class Chondrichthyes; order Squaliformes; family Somniosidae; genus Somniosus; species Somniosus microcephalus. The sequence goes on along the minus strand of NW_028225181.1, from coordinate 8,009,393 downwards.
AGATGGCGGCCACTCACCTCGGTTCAGAAGGATAAGGCCCGCCCACACACGCACCGATTGGTCGACCGGTCAGGTCACCGAAGCGTAGGATTGGTCAATCGTCAAGTCACTCGACACTCAACTGCAGGAAGGAATCCGCCGTCCGATTGGTCGACCTCGACGTCACACGGTCGCTAATGAGATGTTAATGAGCGGAAGGCTGAACATTTTTCGGATACCGCGGGCGGGATTTTTGTGCGGCCGAAACGTAAATGCACCTATGACCGGTCCGGAATCGCAAGCTTTCTTTTGAGGCGACGCGCGCGTCGGTACGCTCTGTAACTTCCAAACGTATAGAGAACAGACAGACAGACATCGGGACAGAAGAGCCGCTTTAACTAGCTGGGGGTGCCTGGCGGTGCCGAGGCTTTTTCGAGGGCATGTTGTTGTGGGAAGAGAGAGAGAGAGCGACTGGGGGAGGGCGGGGAGAGAGAGAGAGAGAGAGAGAGAGAGAGCGACTGGGGGGGGGGGAAAAGAGAGAGAGAGAGCGACTGGGGGGGGGGAGAGAGAGGGCGACGGGGGGGGGGAAGAGAGAGCGCGACTGGGGGGGGAAGAGAGAGCGCGACTGGGGGGGAAGAGAGAGCGCGACTGGGGGGGGGGAAGAGAGAGCGCGACTGGGAGGGGGAAGAGAGAGCGCGACTGGGGGGGGGAAGAGAGAGAGCGACTGGGGGGGGAAGAGAGAGAGCGACTGGGGGGGGGGGAAGAGAGAGAGCGACGGGGGGGGAAGAGAGAGAGCGACTGGGGGGGGAAGAGAGAGAGCGACTGGGGGGGGAAGAGAGAGAGCGACTGGGGGGGGAAGAGAGAGAGCGACTGGGGGGGGAAGAGAGAGAGCGACTGGGGGGGGAAGAGAGAGAGCGACTGGGGGGGGGAAGAGAGAGCGAGACTGGGGGGGGGGAAGAGAGAGAGCGACTGGGGGGGAAGAGAGAGAGCGACTGGGGGGGGAAAGAGAGAGAGCGACTGGGGGGGGAAAGAGAGAGAGCGACTGGGGGGGGGGAAGAGAGAGCGACTGGGGGAGAGAGAGAGCGACTGGGGGGAGAGAGAGCGACTGGGGGGGAAAGAGAGAGAGCGACTGGGGGGGAAAGAGAGAGAGCGACTGGGGGGGAAAGAGAGAGAGCGACTGGGGGGGAAAGAGAGAGAGCGACTGGGGGGGAAAGAGAGAGAGCGACTGGGGGGGAAGAGAGAGAGCGACTGGGGGGGAGAAAGAGACGAGAGCGACTGGGGGGGGAAGAGAGAGAGCGACTGGGGGGGGAAGAGAGAGAGCGACTGGGGGGGGGAAGAGAGAGAGCGACTGGGGGGGAAGAGAGAGAGCGACTGGGGGGGAAGAGAGAGAGCGACTGGGGGGGAAGAGAGAGAGCGACTGGGGGGGAAGAGAGAGAGAGCGACTGGGGGGGGAAGAGAGAGAGCGACTGGGGGGGGAAGAGAGAGAGCGACTGGGGGGGGAAGAGAGAGAGCGACTGGGGGGGAAGAGAGAGAGCGACTGGGGGGAAGAGAGAGAGCGACTGGGGGGGAAGAGAGAGAGCGACTGGGGGGGAAGAGAGAGAGCGACTGGGGGGAAGAGAGAGAGCGACTGGGGGGGAAGAGAGAGAGCGACTGGGGGGGAAGAGAGAGAGCGACTGGGGGGGAAGAGACGAGAGCGACTGGGGGGGAAGAGAGAGAGCGACTGGGGGGGAAGAGAGAGAGCGACTGGGGGGGAAGAGAGAGAGCGACTGGGGGGGAAGAGAGAGAGCGACTGGGGGGGAAGAAGAGAGAGCGACTGGGGGGGAAGAGAGAGAGCGACTGGGGGGGGAAGAGAGAGAGCGACTGGGGGGGAAGAGAGAGAGCGACTGGGGGGGAAGAGAGAGAGCGACTGGGGGGGGAAGAGAGA
>NW_028225181.1:7996142-8006990 GCF_052327205.1 Somniosus microcephalus | reverse complement strand
CAGAGCCCGACCCAAAGCCACCAGGTGAGCAGCCGCGGCGGCCCAGTCTCTCTCCCTCTCTCTCTCTCACACTCCCCAATCTCTCTCTCTCTCCCACACTCCCAGTCTCTCTCTCTCACACATCCCAGTCTCTCTCTCTCTCTCTCTCTCTCTCTCTCTCTCTCTCACACTCCCTCTCTCTCTCTCTCTCACACTCCCAGTCTCTCTCTCTCTCTCACACTCCCAGTCTCTCTCTCTCTCTCTCTCACGCTCCCAGTCTCTCTCTCACTCCCAGTCTCGCTCTCTCTCTCTCTCACACACACTCCCACTCTCTCTTCTCTTCTCTCTCTCTCACACTCCCAGTCTTTCTCTCACACACACTCCCAGTCACTCCCTCTCTCTCTCTCTCTCACTCCCAGTCTCTCTCTCTCACACTCCCAATCTCTCTCTCTCTCTCACTCCCAATCACTCTCTCTCTCACACTCCCTGTCTCTCTCTCTCTCTCTCTCTCTCTCTCACACTCCCAGTCTCCCTCTCTCTCACACACTCCCACTCTCTCTCTCACACCTCCCTCTCTCTCTCTCTCTCTCTCTCTCTCTCACACTCACCCCTCTCTCTCTCTCTCTCTCTCTCTCACACACTCCCAGTCTCTCTCTCTCACACTCCCAGTCTCTCTCTCTCACACTCCCAGTCTCTCTCTCACTCCCAGTCTCTCTCTCTCTCTCTCTCTCTCTCTCTCACACTCCCAGTCTCTCTCTCTCTCTCTCACACTCCCAGTCTCTCTCTCTCTCTCTCACACTCCCAGTCCTCTCTCTCTCTCACTCCCAGTCTCGCTCTCTCTCTCTCACACACACTCCCACTCTCTCTTTCTCTCTCTCTCTCACACCTCCCAGTCTTTCTCTCACACACACTCCCAGTCACTCCCTCTCTCTCTCTCTCTCTCACTCCCAGTCTCTCTCTCTCACACTCCCAATCTCTCTCTCTCTCACTCCCAATCACTCTCTCTCTCACACTCCCTGTCTCTCTCTCTCACTCACACTCCCAGTCTCTCTCTCTCTCACACACTCCCACTCTCTCTCTCTCTCTCTCTCACACTCCCTCTCTCTCTCTCTCTCTCTCTCTCTCTCTCTCACACTCCCTCTCTCTCTCTCTCTCTCTCTCTCTCTCACACACACACACTCCCAGTCTCTCTCTCTCACACTCCCCAGTCTCTCTCTCTCACACTCCCAGTCTCTCTCTCTCACACACATACTCCCAGTCTCTCTCTCTCACACACTCCCAGTCTCTCTCTCTCACACACACTCCCAGTCTCTCTCACACACACACTGCCAGTCTCTCTCTCTCTCACACACACACTCGCAGTCTCTATCTCTCACACACTCCCACTCTCTCACTCTCTCTCTCTCTCACACACTCCCACTCTCTCTCTCTCTCTCTCACACTCCCCACTCTCTCTCTCTCTCTCTTTCTCTCACACTCCCAGTCCCTCTCTCTCTCTCTCTCTATCACACACTCCCACTCTCTCTCACACTCCCAGTCCCTCTCTCTCGTCACTCCCAGTCCCTCTCTCTCTCACTCCCAGTCTCTCTCTCTCTCACTCCCAGTCTCTCTCTCTCTCACTCCCAGTCTCTCTCTCTCTCTCTCACACACTCCCAGTCTCTCTCTCTCTCTCTCTCTCACACACACACTCCCAGTCCTCTCTCTCTCTCACACACTCCCACTCTCTCACTCTCTCTCTCTCCCACTCCCACTCTCTCTCTCTCTCTCTCACACACTCCCACTCTCTCTCTCGCTCCCAGTCTCTCTCTCGCTCTCTCTCACTCCCAGTCTCTCTCTCTCTCTCACTCCCAGTCTCTCTCTCTCTCACACACTCCCAGTCGCTCTCTCTCACACACACTCCCAGTCTCTCTCTCTCTCTCACACACTCCCATTCTCTCTCTCACATTCCAACTCTCTCTCTCTCTCTCACACTCCCAGTCTCTCTCTCTCTCTCACACTCCCAGTCTCTCTCTCTCACACACACACTCCCAGTCTCTCTCTCTCTCACACTCCCAGTCGCTCTCTCTCACACACACACTCCCACTCTCTGTCTCTCTCTCACACACTCCCACTCTCTCACACTCTCTCTCTCTCTCTCACACTCCTACTCTTGCTCTCTCTTTCTCACACTCCCAGTCTCTCTCTCTCTCTCCCTCTCCTCCAGTCTCTCTCACTCCCAGTCTCCCTCTCTCTCACTCCCAGTCTCTCTCTCTCTCTCTCACTCCCAGTCTCTCTCTCTCACACACACTCCCAGTCTCTCTCTCTCTCTCTCACTCCCACTCTCTCTCTCTCTCTCTCTCACACTCCCAGTCTCTCTCTCCCTCTCGCTCTCACACACTCCCACTCTCTCTCACACTCCCACTCTCTCTCATACTCCCAGTCTCTCTCTCACTCTCTCTCTCTCTCTCTCACTCCCAGTCTCTCACTCCCAGTCTCTCTCTCTCTCTCACTCCCAGTCTCTCTCTCTCAACTCCCAGTCTCTCTCTCTCTCTCACTCCCAGTCTCTCTCTCTCTCTCTCACACACTCCCACTCTCTCGCTCTCTCAATTCAATTCAATTCAATTCAAATGCTTTATTGGCATGAAAGTTTACAGGGAACCGTATTGCCAAAGCTTACATAACAAAAAGTAGAGTTTTCCAACATTCTGTAGGTGTCAAACAATTTTGACCTTCGTTGGGTACATACAATATTAGTTTAAACAATATTAATTTAAAGTCGTTGAAGATCGTTGGGTACATTCAGTATTAATTTTAAACAGTCCTCAGGTTGTGACATGTTGTTACATATTTGGCACCAAGGTATGGTCTGTCTCCTTCTCCCAGGACTAATCTTAATTTTGACAGGTCATCCAATTCTTTGAAATCTGGGGTTGTTTGGCTGAGCTTGTCAAATAATATGTTTTTTGTTGTGTTGAATTTTTCGCATTTTAGGAGGAAATGCATCTCTGTCTCAACCTTGCCGGCCAGACATTGATCACATATTCTATTCTCTCTAGGCTGCCAGAATTTCTTGTATCTTCCTTTTTCAATTGCCAGTTGGTGGTCGCTTAGTCTGTACCTGGTGAGGGTCTGTCTCTGTTTTGTGTCTCTGATGGTCGAGAGATAGTCTGCCAGTTTATATTCTCTTTTTAGGGCCCGGTAACATTCTAATCTGCTTTGGCTTTTGGTTACATTGTTCCAATGTTCCAGGTAGGTTTCTTTGCATTGTTTAATGACTTGGTTCACTCGGATTGGTGTTTGGATGGCAGTGTTGGTCTGGGACTGGTCGGGGTCTGGCTGAGTAGGAGTACTTAGTTTCAGTAGCAGCTGACTCAGGGGACTCTTTTCTGGGTTTAGCTCTTGGGTCTGGAAGGCTTTAAAATGAAGGGTGTCTGGGGTGCTAGATTTGAGGTGATTTAGGAAGTTTAGTGCTCATTTGTGGATGTTTATTATCAGTGGGTATCTGCCTAGTTTGGCTCTGCATGCATTTGTAGGTGTTTTCCTTTGGGTGCGAAGAATGCTTCGGCAAAATTCTGCATGTAGGGCTTCTATTGTGTGTTTTTCCCACTTAGTGTAGCTATGGTGATTGAGCGGGGCCCCATACTTCACTACCGCACAGCGCAATGGGCAGGATTATGCTGTCAAATATTTTGAGCCAGATTTTGATTGGGATTTGGATGTTGTAGAATTTTCTTTTTATTGCATATAGGGCTCTTCGGGCTTTTTCTTTTAGTGTATTCACTGCTATGCTGAAGCTCCCTGATGCTTTAATGGTTAGACCAAGGTAAGTGTAGCTCATAGTGTGTCCTATGATGGTATCACTGAGAGTAAACTGGTATTTGTTTTCCTGACACCTGGGCCTTTTTTGAAAAATCAAGATGTTGGTTTTCTTTAGATTTACTGTTAGGGCCCAATTTTGGCAGTATTTGTCGAGTAGGTCTAGTTGTTGCTGTAATCCCTGTTCTGTGGGAGACAGCAGAACCAGGTCGTCCGCATAGAACAGGGATTTCACTTCTCCATCCAGGAGACGGAGACCCGGTGACTCGCTTTTCTCCAGCATGTCTGCTAATTCATTTATGTATATGTTGAACAGGGTCGGGCTCAAATTGCAGCCCTGCCGGACGCCTCTTCTCTGGGTGAAGAAACCGGTGCGTTTGTCTCCAATTTTGACACCGCATTTATTTTTCAGCTACATCGATTTAATAAGGTCATAGACTTTGCCCCCTATTCCACACTGAAGAAGTTTATAATAGAGCCCTTCGTGCCAGATAGTCAAAGGCTCTCTCTCTCTCTCTCTCTCGCTCTCTCTCACACTCCCAGTCTCTCTCTCTCTCTCTCTCTCTCTCGCTCACTCCCAGTCTCTCTCTCTCTCTGTCTCTCTCTCGCTCACTCTCACACTCCCAGTCTCTCTCTCTCTCTCTCACACACTCCCACTCTCTGTCTCTCTCTCTGTCTCTCACACTCCCACTCTCGCTCTCTCTCTCTCTCACACTCCCACTCTCTCTCTCTCTCTCTCACACACTCCCACTCTCTCTCACACTCCCAGTCTCTCTCTCTCTCTCTCTCTCTCTCTCTCTCCGTCTCTCTCACTCTCTCTCTCTCTCTCCCACTCCACTCTCTCTCTCTCACACACTCCCACTCTCTGTCTCTCTCTCTCACACTCCCAGTCTCTCTCTCCCTCTCGCTCTCACACACTCCCACTCTCTCTCACACTCCCAGTCTCTCTCTCACTCTCTCTCTCTCTCTCTCACTCCCAGTCTCTCTCTCTCTCTCTCACTCCCAGTCTCTCTCTCTCTCTCTCTCACTCCCAGTCTCTCTCTCTCTCACTCCCAGTCTCTCTCTCTCTCACTCCCAGTCTCTCTCTCTCTCACTCCCAGTCTCTCTCTCTCACACTCCCAGTCACTCTCTCTCTCTCACACACTCCCAGTCTCTCTCTCTCTCTCACACACTCCCAGTCTCTCTCTCACACACTCCCACTCTCTCTCTCTCTCTCTCTCTCTCACACTCCCACTCTCTCTCTCACACTCCTAGTCTCTCTCTCTCTCAGTTCTCAGTTCTCAGTTCAAATGCTTTATTGGCATGAAAGTTTACAGAGAACCATATTGCCAAAGCTTACATAGCAAAAAGGTACAGTTTTCCAACATTCTGTAGGTGTCAATCGATTTGACATTTGTTGGGTATATACAATATTACCTTTAAACAATATTAATTTTAAACAGTCTTTCTACTTCATTTGGTACGTTCAATATTAATTTTAAACAGTCTTACTTTTAAACAGTCCTCAGGTTGTGACATGTTGTTACATATTTAGCCCCAAGGTATGGTCTGTCTCCTTCTCCTAGGACTAATCTCAATTTTGACAGATCATCCAATTCCTTGAAATCTGGGGTTGTTTGGCTTAGCTTGTTGAATAATATGTTTCTTGATGTGTTGAATTTTTCGCATTTTAGGAGGAAATGCATTTCTGTTTCAACCTCGCCAGCCAGACATTGATCGCATATTCTATTCTCTCTAGGCTGCCAGGATTTCTTGTATCTGCCTTTTTCAATTTCCAGTTGGTGGTCGCTTAGTCTGTACCTGGTGAGGGTCTGTCTCTGTTTTGTGTCTCTGATGGTCGTGAGGTAGTCTGCCAGTTTATATTCTCTTTTTAGGGCCCGGTAACATTCTAATCTGCTTTGGCTTTCGGTTATTTTGTTCCAATGTTCCAGGTAGGTTTCTTTGCATTTTTTAATGATTTGGTTCACTCGGATTGGTGTTTGGACGGCTGTGTTGGTCTGGGGCTGGTCAGGGTCCGGCTGAGTACTTAGTTTCAGTAGCAGCTGACTCAGGGGACTCTTTTCTGGGTTTAGCTCTTGGGTCTGAAAGGCTTTGAAATGAAGGGTGTCTGGGGAGCTAGATTTGAGGTGATTTAGGAAGTTTAGTGCTCGTTTTTGGATGTTTATTATCAGTGGGTATCTGCCTAGTTCGGCTCTGCATGCATTTGTTGGCGTTTTTCTTTGGGTGCGAAGGATGCTTCGGCCAGAATTCTGCATGTAGGGCTTCTATTGTGTGTTTTTCCCATTTAGTGTAGCTTTGGTGATTTAGCGGGCCCCATACTTCACTACCGTACAGTGCAATGGGCAGGATTATGCTGTCAAAAATTTTGAGCCAGATTTTGATTGGGATTTGGATGTTGTAGAATTTTCTTTTTATTGCATATAGGGCTCTTCGGGCTTTTTCTTTTAGTGCATTCACTGCTATGCTGAAGCTCCCTGATGCTGTAATAGTTAGACCAAGGTAGGTGTAGCTCATAGTGTGTCCTATAGTGGTATCACTGAGGGTAAACTGGTATTTGTTCTCCTGACATCTGGGTCTTTTCTGAAAAATCATGATGTTGGTTTTCTTTAGATTTACTGTTAGAGCCCAATTTTGGCAGTATTTGTCGAGTAGGTCTAGTTGTTGCTGTAATCCCTGTTCTGTGGGAGACAGCAGAACCAGGTCGTCCGCATAGAACAGGGACTTCACTTCTCCATCCAGGAGACGGAGACCTGGTGACTCGCTTTGCTCCAGCATGTCTGCTAATTCATTTATGTATATGTTGAACAGGGTCGGGCTCAAATTGCAGCCCTGCCGGACGCCTCTTTTCTGGGTGAAGAAATCGGTGCGTTTGTCTCCAATTTTGACCCCGCATTTGTTTTTCAGATACATTGATTTAATAAGGTCATAGACTTTGCCCCCTATTCCACACTGAAGAAGTTTATAATAGAGCCCTTCGTGCCATATAGAGTCAAAGGCTTTCTTGAAGTCGATGAAACAGGCGAATATTTTCCCATTTTTTGTTTGGTGTTTATGTTTTTCAATGAGGGTGTGAAGGGTATAGATATGGTCGGCGGTGCGGTGTTTTGGAAGAAAGCCTATTTGGTTTTTTCTGAGGATATTATGTTTGTTAAGAAAATCAAGTAATCTACTATTTAGAATACTGCAGAATAACTTCCCTAGACAACTGTTGACACAGATGCCGCGGTAGTTATTTGGGTCTGATTTGTTTCCACTTTTATATATGGGGGAGATTAGTCCTTGGCACCAGATATCGGGAAAACAGCCTGAGCGTAATATGATGTTGAATAGTTTGAGTATCGCACCCTGCATCTCCATATTGCTGAACTTTAGCATTTCATTTTTGATGTTGTCTGGGCCACAGGCTTTCTTTAGGTGGAGAGATTTTGTTTTTGTGGCCAGTTCTTTCCATGTGATTGGGGAGTCTAGAGGGTTTTGGTTGTCTTTAATTGTTGCTTCTAATATGTGGAGTTTTTCTGTGACCTGATGTTGACTTGGGTTTGTTTTGTTTTTTGGGATGTCTTTGTAGAGGTTTTCAAAATGTGTTCTCCAGATGTCGCCATCTTGGATTGGTAATGCTTGCAATTGTGTTGTACTCAGGTTATTCCACATTTCCCAGAATTGTTTTGGATTGGTGGAGTTTTCAATTTCTTCGAGTATTTTGTGGGTATAGTTTTGTGTTTTGTTCCTAATGGTGTGTTTATATCTTTTGAGGGTTTCATTGTATCTAGTACGTAGGTCCGGATTGTTTGGTTGCCGATGCTTTTGGTTTGATATTTTTCTCAGGTCTTTTCTGGCATTTTTGCATTCGTGGTCAAACCATTTCATATTTTTATTTTGTCTTTTGTGATGCTTCCTCTTCTGTTTCACGAGGTCGGCTTTTACAGCTGCCTCATGGAAGATCATATTTATATCCTCTATGGCCGTGTTTACACCATCTCTGGTGATCTCATATAGATTTTCTTTAAATTTTGAAATTTTACTTGTGAGATCAGGTGAATTTAGTGCTGTGATGAATTTATCTCCACTGTCTGGGGCCCATCTGTATGTCTGGTTTATTTTATGTAGCTTACTGTGTTCCTTTTTTGTGTCTGTAGTTTGGGCAGAAAGTTTAAGGTACACATTTATTTGGTTATGGTCTGAGAGGGGGGATTGCTGCCTGACAGTGAATGCGTTGATATCGCAGGGGTCCAGGTCAGTGATTGTATAGTCCACCACACTAGACCCAAGAGTTGAGGAGTATGTGAGTCTCCCTAGGGAGTCCCCTCTGAACCTACCATTAACTATGTACAGGCCTAAGGCTCGGCAGAGTTGCACTACCTCCCTACCGCTTTTATTTATTTCACGATCAAGGTTGTTCCGATTTGCGATGGCTGGTGTGACATCTAAAGGGGTCTGGCCAAACACATGGTTGTTTCCCTGTGGGTCTATGAAGTCAGGTTCACAACCGGTCCTTGCATTTAGGTCCCCACATATTATCACCTTTCCTTGGGCCTGGAAATGGCTGATTTCCATGTGGAGAGTATCAAATAACTCCTCTTCGAAATATGGCGAATCTATTGGAGGTATGTAGATCGCACATAAGTAAACATCTTTTTTTGCTATTCCTATATTTTTATCTAGTTTTAGCCATACGTGTGATTTCCCCTGTTTTACCGGTGAGATGTGTTTGTCCAGTTCTCCCTTATACCACACCAATATTCCCCCGGAGGTTCTGCCCTTGCGTGTTTTAGTGTTCTTTACTGAGGGCACAATGATTTCATGGTACATTGGAGGACAATGGGTCGGCATGTCCTTTTGGCACCATGTTTCTGTTAACACAATTATATCAATGTCTTTTATAGCTTTTAGGAATTCAGGGTCTGTACTCTTCATCCCAAAAGTTGAGGAGCGGAGGCCCTGGATATTCCAGCAGCTTATGTGGAAAGAACGCATTTATATAGTTCAATAAAATGAAATAAAATGGACCTATTTTGTGGGATGAGTGTGGAAACACTATTTTCTATAATGCTAAGTGATGATTTAGTATAAATTTCATGAGGCATGCACATATATCTATCTAATAATAGTAATAATACTGATAAGATAACAATAATGATAATGATAAATAACAATATTAATAATTTCTCCGGCTTTCTATCAGGCTGTTCAGCATCGTCATGATCTTTCTCAGTTCTTGGTCTACAGTCTGTGGTCTAGAGGGGGGTCTTGGGTCAGGTATAAAAGCACGGTTCTGTTGTCGGTTTTGTAAAGGGGGGTGGGGGACATTGGTGGTCCTGTTTGGGCTCCCAATGGTAGGGGGGGTGGGAGGGCTGCGTCTTTTGGCAGTGTTTATGAGGTTTCTTGCGAAGACCCACATCCGCTGTTTGAGTAGATGTATTTCGTCATAGAGGTCCCTTGTGTTGATGTTTGGATGATGGGCCAGGGAGACGTTGGGGAGGACAGAACATCTCGTGTCGATCTCCCTGTTGGTGTTGTGGATTATATAGGCTGGGGTGTCCTTTCTGGGCAGTAGTGTGGAGATCACGATCCGCGCCTCGGGGAATTCCCTGCTGGCCTTTTCTGCCATCCTGCTCACCGCCAGTCTCTCTCTCTCTCTCTCTCTCTCTCTCTCACACACACTCACACTCTCTCTCACACTCCCAGTCTCTCTCTCTCTCTCTCTCTCTCTCTCACTCCCAGTCTCTCTCTCTCACTCTCTCACTCGCAGTCTCTCTCTCTCTCTCACACGCTCCCAGTCTCTCACTCTCACATTCCCAGTCTCTCTCTCTCTCTCTCTATCTCTTTCACTCCCAATCTCTCTCTCTCACTCCCAATCTCTCGCTCTCTCTCTCTCTCACACAGTCCCAGTCTCTCTCTCTCTCACACACTCCCAGTCTCTCTCTCTCTCACTCCCAGTCTCTCTCTCACACACTCCCAGTCTCTCTATCTCTCTCTCTCACTCCCAGTCTCAGTCTCTCCCTCTCTCTCTCTCTCTCTCTCTCTCTCTCTCACACACACTCCCAGTGTCTCTCTCTCTCTCTCTCTCACTACCAGTCTCTCTCTCTCTCTCTCTCAATTCAATTCAATTCAATTCAAATGCTTTATTGGCATGAAAGTTTACAGAGAACCATATTGCCAAAGCTTACATAGCAAAAAGGTACAGTTTTCCAACGTTCTGTAGGTGTCAATCGATTTGACATTTGTTGGGTACATACAATATTACTTTTAAACAATATTAATTTTAAACAGTATTTGTACTTCATTTGGTACGTTCAATATTAATTTTAAACAGTCTTAATTTTAAACAGTCCTCAGGTTGTGACATGTTGTTACATATTTGGCCCCTCTCTCTCTCACTCCCAGTCTCTCTCTCTCTCTCTTTCTCTCTCTCACACTCTCCCAGTCTCTCTCTCTCTCTCTCTCGCACTCCCAGTATCTCTCTCTCTCTCTCTCTCTCTCTCTCTCTCACACACACCCAGTCTCTCACCCTCTCTCTCACTCCCAGTCTCTCTCTCTCTCACACGCTCCCAGTCTCTCTCTCTCACACTCCCAGTCTCTCGCTCTCTCTCTTCCCCCCCAGTCTCTCACGCTCTCTCTCTTCCCCCCAGTCTCTCTCTCTTCCCCCCAGTCTCTCGCTCTCTCTCTTTCCCCCAGTCTCTCGCTCTCTCTCTTCCCCCCAGTCTCTCGCTCTCTCACTTCCCCCCAGTCTCTCGTTCTCTTCCCCCCCAGTCTCTCGCTCTCTCTCTTCCCCCCCAGTCTCTCGCTCTCTCTCTTCCCCCCGTCTCTCGCTCTCTCTCTTCCCCCCGTCTCTCGCTCTCTCTCTTCCCCCCAGTCTCTCGCTCTCTCTCTTCCCCCCAGTCTCTCGCTCTCTCTCTTCCCCCCAGTCTCTCGCTCTCTCTCTCTTCACCCCCAGCCTCTCACTCTCTCTCTTTCCCCCCAGTCTCTCGCTCTCTCTCTTCCCCCCCAGTCTCTCGCTCTCTCTTCCCCCCCAGTCTCTCGCTCTCTCTCTTCCCCCCCAGCCTCTCGCTCTCTCTCTTCCCCCCCAGTCTCTCG
>NW_028225181.1:7978642-7991142 GCF_052327205.1 Somniosus microcephalus | reverse complement strand
TGGGTGAAGAAATCGGTGCGTTTGTCTCCAATTTTGACCCCGCATTTGTTTTTCAGATACATTGATTTAATAAGGTCATAGACTTTGCCCCCTATTCCACACTGAAGAAGTTTATAATAGAGCCCTTCGTGCCATATAGAGTCAAAGGCTTTCTTGAAGTCGATGAAACAGGCGAATATTTTCCCATTTTTTGTTTGGTGTATATGTTTTTCAATGAGGGTGTGAAGGGTATAGATATGGTCGGCGGTGCGGTGTTTTGGAAGAAAGCCTATTTGGTTTTTTCTGAGGATATTATGTTTGTTAAGAAAATCAAGTAATCTACTGTTTAGAATACTGCAGAATAACTTCCCTAGACAACTGTTGACACAGATGCCGCGGTAGTTATTTGGGTCTGATTTGTTTCCGCTTTTATATATGGGGGAGATTAGTCCTTGGCACCAGATATCGGGAAAACAGCCTGAACGTAATATGATGTTGAATAATTTGAGTACCGCACCCTGCATCTCCATATTGCTGAACTTGAGCATTTCATTTTTGATGTTGTCTGGGCCACAGGCTTTCTTTAGGTGGAGAGATTTTGTTTTTGTGGCCAGTTCTTTCCATGTGATTGGGGAGTCTAGAGGGTTTTGGTTGTCTTTAATTGTTGCTTCTAATGTGTGGAGTTTTTCTGTGACCTGATGTTGACTTGGGTTTGTTTTGTTTATTGGGATGTCTTTGTAGAGGTTTTCAAAATGTGTTCTCCAGATGTCGCCATCTTGGATTGGTAATGCTTGCAATTGTGTTGTACTCAGGTTATTCCACATTTCCCAGAATTGTTTTGGATTGGTGGAGTTTTCAATTTCTTCGAGTATTTTGTGGGTATAGTTTTGTGTTTTGTTCCTAATGGTGTGTTTATATCTTTTGAGGGTTTCATTGTATCTAGTACGTAGGTCCGGATTGTTTGGTTGCCGATGCTTTTGGTTTGATATTTTTCTCAGGTCTTTTCTGGCATTTTTGCATTCGTGGTCAAACCATTTCTTATTTTTATTTTGTCTTTTGTGACTCTTCCTCTTCTGTTTCACGAGGTCGGCTTTTACAGCTGCCTCATGGAAGATCATATTTATATCCTCTATGGCCATGTTTACACCATCTCTGGTGATCTCATATAGATTTTCTTTAAATTTTGAAATTTTACTTGTGAGATCAGGTGAATTTAGTGCTGTGATGAATTTATCTCCATTGTCTGGGGCCCATCTGTATGTCTGGTTTATTTTATGTAGCTTAATGGGTTCCTTTTTTGTGTCTGTAGTTTGGGCAGAAAGTTTAAGGTACACATTTATTTGGTTATGGTCTGAGAGGGGGGATTGCTGCCTGACAGTGAATGCGTTGATATCGCAGGGGTCCAGGTCAGTGATTGTATAATCCACCACACTAGACCCAAGAGTTGAGGAATATGTGAGTCTCCCTAAGGAGTCCCCTCTGAACCTACCGTTAACTATGTACAGGCCTAAGGCTCGGCAGAGTTGCACTACCTCCCTACCGCTTTTATTTATTACACAATCGAGGTTGTTTCGGTTTGCGATGGCTGGTGTGACATATAGAGGGGTCTCTCTCTTCCCCCCCAGTCTCTCGCTCTCTCTCTTCCCCCCCAGTCTCTCGCTCTCTCTCTTCCCCCCCAGTCTCTCGCTCTCTCTTCCTCCCCAGTCTCTCGCTCTCTCTCTTCCCCCCAGTCTCTCGCTCTCTCTCTCTTCCCCCCCCAGTCTCTCGCTCTCTCTCTCTCTTACACACTCCCACTCTCTCTCTCTCTCTCTCTCACACTCCCAGTCTCCCTCTCTCTCTCTCTCACACTCCCAGTCTCTCTCTCTCTCTCTCACACTCCCAGTCTTTCTTGCTCTCACACATACTCCCAATCTCTCTCTCTCTCTCTCTCTCACTTCCTATCACTCTCTCTCTCACACTCCCAGTCTCTCTCTCTCTCTCTCTCTCTCTCTCACACACACTCCCAGTCTCTCTCTCTCTCTCACACTCCCTGTCTCTCACACTCCCAGTCTCTCTCTCTCCCAGTCTCTCTCTCTCTCACACACACACCCACTCTCTCTCTCTCTCTCTCACTCCCACTCTCTCTCTCTCTCTCTCTCAATTTCAATTCAATTCAAATCGCTTTATTGGCATGACAAGTTGCATCTTATTTAGCCAAAGCATCGGAAAACATTCATGTTTGTTCACAAAAATACAGATCTATCCATACAGTGTATAAACAGATATATCCCTGAGTGTATAAATATATACTTTCATATAATTTATATATACTCTTTTCTTATATTTACTGGTTGTCCCTCTGTTTATGGCAAGCTGTAACATAGTGTGCCGCTAGTGTTATACAATTTCTCTCTTCCCCTAGTAGGTATGGGAGTTTTTGGTCGTCATTCAAATTTCTGAATTCCGGGCATATTTTTGTGAATTTTGGGTAGAAATTCTCCCTTATGCCCTGATATTTTCTACAAGCTGTGAGGAAGTGCATCTCTCTCACACTCCCAGTCTTTCTCTCTCTCACACACTCCCAGTCTCTCTCTCTCATACACTCCCAGTCTCTCTCTCTCACACACTCCCAGTCTCTCTCTCTCACACACTCCCAGTCTCTCTCTCTCACACACTCCCAGTCTCTCTCTCTCTCACACTCCCACTCTCTCTCTCTCACACTCCCACTCTCTCTCTCTCACACTCCCAGTCTCTCTCTCTCTCACACACACACTCCCAGTCTCTCTCTCTCTCACACACACACTCCCAGTCAGTTCAAATGCTTTATTGGCATGAAAGTTTACAGAGAACCATATTGCCAAAGCTTACATAGCAAAAAGGTACAGTTTTCCAACATTCTGTAGGTGTCAATCGATTTGACATTTGTTGGGTATATACAATATTACTTTTAAACAATATTAATTTTAAACAGTCTTTCTACTTCATTTGGTACGTTCAATATTAATTTTAAACAGTCTTACTTTTAAACAGTCCTCAGGTTGTGACATGTTGTTACATATTTAGCCCCAAGGTATGGTCTGTCTCCTTCTCCTAGGACTAATCTCAATTTTGACAGATCATCCAATTCCTTGAAATCTGGGGTTGTTTGGCTTAGCTTGTTGAATAATATGTTTCTTGATGTGTTGAATTTTTCGCATTTTAGGAGGAAATGCATTTCTGTTTCAACCTCGCCAGCCAGACATTGATCGCATATTCTATTCTCTCTAGGCTGCCAGGATTTCTTGTATCTGCCTTTTTCAATTTCCAGTTGGTGGTCGCTTAGTCTGTACCTGGTGAGGGTCTGTCTCTGTTTTGTGTCTCTGATGGTCGTGAGGTAGTCTGCCAGTTTATATTCTCTTTTTAGGGCCCGGTAACATTCTAATCTGCTTTGGCTTTCGGTTATTTTGTTCCAATGTTCCAGGTAGGTTTCTTTGCATTTTTTAATGATTTGGTTCACTCGGATTGGTGTTTGGACGGCTGTGTTGGTCTGGGGCTGGTCAGGGTCCGGCTGAGTACTTAGTTTCAGTAGCAGCTGACTCAGGGGACTCTTTTCTGGGTTTAGCTCTTGGGTCTGAAAGGCTTTGAAATGAAGGGTGTCTGGGGAGCTAGATTTGAGGTGATTTAGGAAGTTTAGTGCTCGTTTTTGGATGTTTATTATCAGTGGGTATCTGCCTAGTTCGGCTCTGCATGCATTTGTTGGCGTTTTTCTTTGGGTGCGAAGGATGCTTCGGCAGAATTCTGCATGTAGGGCTTCTATTGTGTGTTTTTCCCATTTAGTGTAGCTTTGGTGATTTAGCGGGCCCCATACTTCACTACCGTACAGTGCAATGGGCAGGATTATGCTGTCAAAAATTTTGAGCCAGATTTTGATTGGGATTTGGATGTTGTAGAATTTTCTTTTTATTGCATATAGGGCTCTTCGGGCTTTTTCTTTTAGTGCATTCACTGCTATGCTGAAGCTCCCTGATGCTGTAATAGTTAGACCAAGGTAGGTGTAGCTCATAGTCTGTCCTATAGTGGTATCACTGAGGGTAAACTGGTATTTGTTTTCCTGACATCTGGGTCTTTTCTGAAAAATCATGATGTTGGTTTTCTTTAGATTTACTGTTAGAGCCCAATTTTGGCAGTATTTGTCGAGTAGGTCTAGTTGTTGCTGTAATCCCTGTTCTGTGGGAGACAGCAGAACCAGGTCGTCCGCATAGAACAGGGACTTCACTTCTCCATCCAGGAGACGGAGACCTGGTGACTCGCTTTGCTCCAGCATGTCTGCTAATTCATTTATGTATATGTTGAACAGGGTCGGGCTCAAATTGCAGCCCTGCCGGACGCCTCTTCTCTGGGTGAAGAAATCGGTGCGTTTGTCTCCAATTTTGACCCCGCATTTGTTTTTCAGATACATTGATTTAATAAGGTCATAGACTTTGCCCCCTATTCCACACTGAAGAAGTTTATAATAGAGCCCTTCGTGCCATATAGAGTCAAAGGCTTTCTTGAAGTCGATGAAACAGGCGAATATTTTCCCATTTTTTGTTTGGTGTTTATGTTTTTCAATGAGGGTGTGAAGGGTATAGATATGGTCGGCGGTGCGGTGTTTTGGAAGAAAGCCTATTTGGTTTTTTCTGAGGATATTATGTTTGTTAAGAAAATCAAGTAATCTACTATTTAGAATACTGCAGAATAACTTCCCTAGACAACTGTTGACACAGATGCCGCGGTAGTTATTTGGGTCTGATTTGTTTCCACTTTTATATATGGGGGAGATTAGTCCTTGGCACCAGATATCGGGAAAACAGCCTGAGCGTAATATGATGTTGAATAGTTTGAGTATCGCACCCTGCATCTCCATATTGCTGAACTTTAGCATTTCATTTTTGATGTTGTCTGGGCCACAGGCTTTCTTTAGGTGGAGAGATTTTGTTTTTGTGGCCAGTTCTTTCCATGTGATTGGGGAGTCTAGAGGGTTTTGGTTGTCTTTAATTGTTGCTTCTAATGTGTGGAGTTTTTCTGTGACCTGATGTTGACTTGGGTTTGTTTTGTTTTTTGGGATGTCTTTGTAGAGGTTTTCAAAATGTGTTCTCCAGATGTCGCCATCTTGGATTGGTAATGCTTGCAATTGTGTTGTACTCAGGTTATTCCACATTTCCCAGAATTGTTTTGGATTGGTGGAGTTTTCAATTTCTTCGAGTATTTTGTGGGTATAGTTTTGTGTTTTGTTCCTAATGGTGTGTTTATATCTTTTGAGGGTTTCATTGTATCTAGTACGTAGGTCCGGATTGTTTGGTTGCCGATGCTTTTGGTTTGATATTTTTCTCAGGTCTTTTCTGGCATTTTTGCATTCGTGGTCAAACCATTTCATATTTTTATTTTGTCTTTTGTGATGCTTCCTCTTCTGTTTCACGAGGTCGGCTTTTACAGCTGCCTCATGGAAGATCATATTTATATCCTCTATGGCCGTGTTTACACCATCTCTGGTGATCTCATATAGATTTTCTTTAAATTTTGAAATTTTACTTGTGAGATCAGGTGAATTTAGTGCTGTGATGAATTTATCTCCACTGTCTGGGGCCCATCTGTATGTCTGGTTTATTTTATGTAGCTTACTGTGTTCCTTTTTTGTGTCTGTAGTTTGGGCAGAAAGTTTAAGGTAAACATTTATTTGGTTATGGTCTGAGAGGGGGGATTGCTGCCTGACAGTGAATGCGTTGATATCGCAGGGGTCCAGGTCAGTGATTGTATAGTCCACCACACTAGACCCAAGAGTTGAGGAGTATGTGAGTCTCCCTAGGGAGTCCCCTCTGAACCTACCATTAACTATGTACAGGCCTAAGGCTCGGCAGAGTTGCACTACCTCCCTACCGCTTTTATTTATTTCACGATCAAGGTTGTTCCGATTTGCGATGGCTGGTGTGACATCTAAAGGGGTCTGGCCAAACACATGGTTGTTTCCCTGTGGGTCTATGAAGTCAGGTTCACAACCGGTCCTTGCATTTAGGTCCCCACATATTATCACCTTTCCTTGGGCCTGGAAATGGCTGATTTCCATGTGGAGAGTATCAAATAACTCCTCTTCGAAATATGGCGAATCTATTGGAGGTATGTAGATCGCACATAAGTAAACATCTTTTTTTGCTATTCCTATATTTTTATCTAGTTTTAGCCATACGTGTGATTTCCCCTGTTTTACCGGTGAGATGTGTTTGTCCAGTTCTCCCTTATACCACACCAATATTCCCCCGGAGGTTCTGCCCTTGCGTGTTTTAGTGTTCTTTACTGAGGGCACCATGATTTCATGGTACATTGGAGGACAGTGGGTCGGCATGTCCTTTTGGCACCATGTTTCTGTTAACACAATTATATCAATGTCTTTTATAGCTTTTAGGAATTCAGGGTCTGTACTCTTCATCCCAAAAGTTGAGGAGCGGAGGCCCTGGATATTCCAGCAGCTTATGTGGAAAGAACGCATTTATATAGTTCAATAAAACGAAATAAAATGGACCTATTTTGTGGGATGAGTGTGGAAACACTATTTTCTATAATGCTAAGTGATGATTTAGTATAAATTTCATGAGGCATGCACATATATCTATCTAATAATAGTAATAATACTGATAAGATAACAATAATGATAATGATAAATAACAATATTAATAATTTCTCCGGCTTTCTATCAGGCTGTTCAGCATCGTCATGATCTTTCTCAGTTCTTGGTCTACAGTCTGTGGTCTAGAGGGGGGTCTTGGGTCAGGTATAAAAGCACGGTTCTGTTGTCGGTTTTGTAAAGGGGGGTGGGGGACATTGGTGGTCCTGTTTGGGCTCCCAATGGTAGGGGGGGTGGGAGGGCTGCGTCTTTTGGCAGTGTTTATGAGGTTTCTTGCGAAGACCCACATCCGCTGTTTGAGTAGATGTATTTCGTCATAGAGGTCCCTTGTGTTGATGTTTGGATGATGGGCCAGGGAGACGTTGGGGAGGACAGAACATCTCGTGTCGATCTCCCTGTTGGTGTTGTGGATTATATAGGCTGGGGTGTCCTTTCTGGGCAGTAGTGTGGAGATCACGATCCGCGCCTCGGGGAATTCCCTGCTGGCCTTTTCTGCCATCCTGCTCACCGCCCAAGCCGTGCCTTCCTGTCGGGTGCGTAGGTCGTTCGTGCCTGTGTGGATCACAATCCATTTGGGGCTTCCAAGGGATTCTTTGTTCAGGATCTTCATTGCTTGGCCTGTGTTGCTGCACCATTTTTTCAGGACTTGATGGTCTGGGAACAGCCTCTGGGGGTCCAGAAACTTTCCGTTGGAGTCGGTCAGCAGGACCGCCTGAGGGGCTGGTTTTTCAGACTGGGTAACAGTAGTCTGGGTAGGACTCGCCTGGTGGCTGGTTGTTGGCTGGGTTTCTGGGATATGTTGTGTGGCAGGAGCGGGGTTTGGGGCTTTCGGTGTGTCCTCGTTTGGGGGGGTATCTGTCGGTTTTTGTGTTCCTGTGTGTGAGGACTGGGTAGCAGTAGTCTGGGCATGACTCGACTGAGGGCTGGTTGGGGCGGGGTTTGTGGCTTTCGGTGTGTCTTCGTGTGGGGTGGCATCCGGCGGGTTCTGTGTCCTTGTGTGTGTTGTTTTTGTGTCCTCAGGTTTTTGGACCTTAAGAGGTTTGTGTTGCCTGCTGAGCCTTTCTACGGTCTCCTTCATTTTGTTTAGTTGAGTACGGAGTTCTTTGATCTCATTTCTTTGCTCCTCTATGGTCTTTCTCAGCTTGTGGATGGTGGACTCGTGTTCCGTTTTTAGCTGTTTGAATTCCTCCTTCAAATTCTTGGCCAGTGTTTCTCTGTATTCGTTGAGATCAAGTTCTAGTTTGGCCAGATTCTCTTTCATCATTTTGTTTTCGTTGAGAGGTGTGGGGGGGGTGGAGATGTACAGGGAGGTGTTTTCCTCTGCTGGTCTCTCTTCTTCTTCCTCCACTTGGCTCTCCTCATCCTCTGTTCGACTCTCTTTTGCTTCCTGTCCATTGGTCCTCTTTGTGTCTGCCTTAGTTTTCAACTGGGGGAATTCCTTTTCGAAGGTGTCCAGATTTTCCACATTCCCCTGTATCATGATCTTTCTATTTTTGTTGTAGTAGCTTATGGTTAGCAGGGGGTCATCTTTATCTAGGTTTCCATCTTTACATATTTTCAGTCTGCCTCCACTGCCAATACCTTCACTGGAGACGTATGTGTAGTGTTTTTGTAAAGTCTCCTTCCAGGAGGTGACGTATTCGGTGTAGAATATGAGGTTGTTCTTCAGCTTAGTCCCTTTGTGTGTGGTATAGTCCACGTAGAGGATTTCTGGGTTATTTTTTAGTGTTGTGTACTTGTATTTTTCCTTTGCTTTATTTTTTGTGCATTGCTCAGGATATATCATTTCCCTGCTCATTGTAGTCGTTTGTTTTTTGTCTCAGATAGATAACTTTTTTTTTTTTTTTCTCTTTTTTGTGTCGTGTTCCACCTTAGCCCACTTTTAGGTCCAAAATTGGGAGTTTTTCAGGGGTTCATCTTTGATATAGCTGCTCTTAAAGGTTTATCTTTCTCTTTTTCTCACAGGCTCTTGGTTCGGGTAGTTTATCGTTTCTCTCGGGTTTCTATTCCTTTTCCTCGCGGGTTTGTTGTTCTTTTTTCAGGTTTTTTTTTTTTTTTTTCGAGCTAAATTTAAATAAAATTAAACTTTTTCCGAACTAACTTTAACTAAAATGAAACTTAGGTAGAGTTAGGTAAAACTTATTTCTCCGGCTTTTTCTCTCCAGCTGGTGTTTCCTCTCCTCTCTCTCTCTCTCACGCTCTCTCGCTCCGTCTCTCTCTCTCTAGGTGCAGTTACCTCTCTTTGCTCCTTTTCTCCTTTCAGCCGTTTCCCTTCGTTCAAATTTCGCGCTCTCAGCTCTCAGCTCCCAACGCTCTCTCCGGGCTTCTGCCCTGGCCCCAGCCCCTCGGCTCGGCTGTGCTGTCCCGGCCCGGTGTTTGTCCGAGTTTCTCCGACCCCGGAGTTTCTCGGGTTTCAGGCCCCGGGCTTGCTCGCTCTCCAGGCCCGACCCGATCCGGCACCCCTACCTCTCCACTCGCCTCTTTGACTGGCTCGGGCCGCTCCTCCCGGTCTGGGTCTACTCCTGTTGCTGCTCGCTCTCCTTCTCTCCGGTGCCTCGCTCGGCCCGGTTCCTCGGGCCTTTCTCCGGCTTCAGGCTCCGTGCTCCGGTTGCTGCTCGGGCTCTGCTCTCTCTCTCTCCCTGTTTGTGTTGCTCTCTCTCACTCCCAGTCTCTCTCTCTCTCTCTCTCTGTCTCACACTCTCCCAGTCTCTCTCTCTCGCACTCCCAGTATCTCTCTCTCTCTCTCTCTCTCTCTCTCTCACACACACCCAGTCTCTCTCCCTCTCTCTCACTCCCAGTCTCTCTCTCTCTCACACACTCCCAGTCTCTCTATCTCTCTCTCTCACTCCCAGTCTCAGTCTCTCTCTCTCTCTCTCTCTCTCTCTCTCTCACACACTCCCAGTGTCTCTCTCTCTCACTACCAGTCTCTCTCTCTCTCTCTCTCTCTCTCTCTCACTCCCAGTCTCTCTCTCTCTCTCTCTGTCTCACACTCTCCCAGTCTCTCTCTCTCTCTCTCTCTCGCACTCCCAGTATCTCTCTCAGTTTTTTTCAGTTCAGTTCAAATGCTTTATTGGCATGAAAGTTTACAGAGAACCATATTGCCAAAGCTTACATTGCAAAAAGGTACAGTTTTCCAACATTCTGTAGGTGTCAATCGATTTGACATTTGTTGGGTATATACAATATTACTTTTAAACAATATTAATTTTAAACAGTCTTTCTACTTCATTTGGTACGTTCAATATTAATTTTAAACAGTCTTACTTTTAAACAGTCCTCAGGTTGTGACATGTTGTTACATATTTAGCCCCAAGGTATGGTCTGTCTCCTTCTCCTAGGACTAATCTCAATTTTGACAGATCATCCAATTCCTTGAAATCTGGGGTTGTTTGGCTTAGCTTGTTGAATAATATGTTTCTTGATGTTTCTCTCTCTCTCTCTCTCTCTCTCTCTCACACACACCCAGTCTCTCTCCCTCTCTCTCACTCCCAGTCTCTCTCTCTCTCACACTCCCAGTCTCTCGCGCTCTCTCTCTTCCCCCCCCGTCTCTGGCTCTCTCTCTTCCCCCCAGTCTCTCGCTCTCTCTCTTCCCCCCAGTCTCTCGCGCTCTCTCTCTTCCCCCCCAGTCTCTCGCTCTTCCCCCGTCTCTCGCTCTCTCTCTTCCCCCCAGTCTCTCGCTCTCTCTCTTCCCCCCCAGTCTCTCGCACTCTCTCTCTTCCCCCCCAGTCTCTCGCTCTCTCTCTTCCCCCCCAGTCTCTCGCTCTCTCTCTTCCCCCCCAGTCTCTCGCTCTCTCTTCCTCCCCAGTCTCTCGCTCTCTCTCTTCCCCACCAGTCTCTCACTCTCTCTCTCCCCCCGTCTCTCGCTCTTTCTCTCCCCCCCCAGTCTCTCGCGCTCTCTCTTCCCCCCCCAGTCTCTCGCTCTCTCTCTTCCACCCCAGTCTCTCGCTCTCTCTCTTCCCCCCCAGTCTCTTGCTCTCTCTCTTCCAACAACAACATGCCCTCAAAAAAAGCCTCGGCACCGCCGGGCACCCCCAGCTAGTGCTTAATAAACCTGTTTGACTGAAACACGATATACCTGTACCCAAGTGGTTTGTGTAGTCACGGACTGTTTTGCTGATACACAATATACCTGTACCCAGAGTGGTTTGTGTGGTCACGGACGGTTTAGTTATCTATCTATATCTATATATCTAAAACGGTCCGTCTTTCCATCTTTCCGTCTTTCCGTCTCTCTGTCCGGCTATACAATCAAATGTTATAGAGCGTACCTACACATATGTTATATCAAAAGAAAGCTCATCATTAGGGGACTCTCATAGGCATATTTACTTCTTCGTCAGAGAAAACTTGTTCCGACAGTATACAAAAAACATTAAAAAATCCTCAAAAATCCACTCATTAGTGGTTGACCAATACTACCTCTCATTAGTGTTGACTGACGTGCTGCTTCACCAATCCTACAGTTCAGTGACCTGATGGTTGACCAATTGGTGCGTCACGGGTGGGACCTAATCCTCCAGTCTCCCTAAACTTCGCCGCCATTTTTTTCATCCCCACAGGGACAGCACCAGCCAAACAAACCCCCACATTGCGACTCCGGGAGCGGCAGGTGAGTTTCCACACAGCGGGTGGGTCATCGGCAGCGGCCGGCTCTCAACCGCACACGCAACGGGCGGGCGAGCTGCAGCTGCCGGCCGTCAACAGCGCGATCCCCTGGGGAGCTCAGCTCGGGTCCGTCTCCGTCCGAGATCCCGGCCGGCCCTCAACCACTAGGCCCCGCACTGCCGGTATCACAACGGCACCGGGCCTCACATGCTACGCAGGGAGATGGGAGGGAGTGACAGAGAGAGTGGGAGGGAGGGAGAGGAAAGGAGAGGGGGAGAGGGAGGGAGAGAGACAGGGGACAGACATGGGCAGGGAGACCACGCGGCCCAAAATTGCCCTGGCAACGCCGGGCACCCCCTGCTAGTATCTATCTATATATCTTCTATATATATAAAGCGGCTCTTCTGTCTGTCTGTCCGGATGTCTGTCTGTCTGTCTGTGTTCTATACGTTTGAAAGTTATAGAGCGTACCGATGCGCACGTCACCTCAAAAGAAAGCTTGCAATTCCGGACCGGTCATAGGCGTATTTACGTTTCGGCCGGACAAAAATCGCGCCTGCGGTATCCAAAAAACGATCAGCGTTCCGCTCATTAGCATCTCATTAGCGACCGTGTGACGTCTAGGTCAACCAATCGTACGGCGGGTTCCTGGCGCGTGCCATCCTACAGTTGAGTGTCGAGTGACCTGACCGGTCGACCAATCGGTGTGTGTGTGGGCGGGCCTTATCCTTCTGAACCGAGGTGAGTGGCCGCCATCTTGCTTCCATTCTTTTTCCTGCTTTCTGCATCTTTCTTTTCAAATATACATTTCCAGCAAAATAAAATTGAATTTATTAAATTGTTTAAAAAAAAACTTCATTCATTTGTAAATATTTTTTCGAACCTGAACATTCTTTTTCCTAACTTTTCCTGTTTTTTTGTTAGGCCTGAAAGCCTGGGCCTTTCTTGCCCATCCAGGCCCGAGCTAGGGCTTCTGCTAAGCTCCTCACCCCCCCCCCCGCCCCCCCGCCGTCACGTTATCCGGGGCAACGGCGTCAGCCACGAGGCTCTGGGTGCGCGCGCAGCAGGAGCAGGTGAGACGCGGCGTCGGATCTCGGCCTTGGTGAGCGGGAAGGGTTACCCCGGCAAACAGAGCCGCAATCGGCGGAATTCAAGCCGGCTCGGCCGCGGGGGGGGGGTGGGCGGGGCTCGGAGAGCGGGGCGAGGCAGCTGGAGCTTGGAGAGCGGGGCTCTCGGCCGGGGGGGGGGCGGGGCTCGGAGAGCGGGGCTCTCGGCCGGGGGGGGCGGGGCTCAGAGAGCG
>NW_028225181.1:7966142-7973642 GCF_052327205.1 Somniosus microcephalus | reverse complement strand
GTGTGCCGCTAGTGTTATGCAATTTCTCTCTTCCCCCAAGCAGGTATGGGAGTTTTTGGTCGTCATTCAAATTTCTGAACTCCGGGCATATTTTTGTGAATTTTGGGTAGAAATTCTCCCTTATGCCCTGATATTTTCTACAAGCTGTGAGGAAGTGCATCTCTCTCACACTCCCAGCCTTTCTCTCTCTCACACACTCCCAGTCTCTCTCTCTCACACACTCCCAGTCTCTCTCTCTCACACACTCCCACTCTCTCTCTCTCACACTCCCAGTCTCTCTCTCTCTGACTCCCAGCCTCTCTCTCTCTCTCTCACACACACACTCCCAGTCTCTCAGTTCAGTTCAGTTCAGTTCAGTTCAAATGCTTTATTGGCATGAAAGTTTACAGAGAACCATATTGCCAAAGCTTACATAGCAAAAAGGTACAGTTTTCCAACTCTCTCTCTCTCTCTCTCTCACACTCCCAGTCTCTCTCTCTCACACACACACTCCCAGTCTCTCTCTCTCTCTCTCACACACTCCCACTCTCTCACTCTCTCTCTCTCTCTCTCTCTCACACTCCCATTCTCTCTCTCTCACACTCCCACTCTCTCTCTCTCTCTCTCACTCCCACTCTCTCTCTCTTTCTCACTCCCAGTCTCTCTCTCTCTCTCTTACACTCCCTCCCAGTCTCTCTCTCTCTCTCTCTCTCTCACACACACACTCCCAGTCTCTCTCTCTCTCTCTCACACACTCCCACTCTCTCACTCTCTCTCTCTCTCTCTCCCATTCTCTCTCTCTCTCACACTCCCACTCTCTCTCTCTCTCTCTCACTCCCAGTCTCTCTCTCTCTCACACACTCCCACTCTCTCTCACACTCCCAGTCTCTCTCTCTCTCTCTCTCTCTCTCACTCCCACTCTCTCTCTCTTTCTCACTCCCAGTCTCTCTCTCTCTCTCTTACACTCCCTCCCAGTCTCTCTCTCTCTCTCTCTCTCTCTCACACACTCCCAGTCTCTCTCGCTCTCTCTCTCTCTCTCTCTCTTTCACACACTCCCACTCTCTCTCTCTCTCTCTCTTTCTCACACTCCCACTCTCTCTCTCTCACACTCCCCCTCTCTCTCTCTCTCTCTCACACACTCCCACTCTCTCTCTCTCTCTCTCTCTCTCTCTCTCTCTCAAACTCCCAGTCTCTCTCTCTCTCTCTCTCTCTCACACACACTCACACTCTCTCTCACACTCCCAGTCTCTCTCTCTCTCTCTCTCTCTCACTCCCAGTCTCTCTCTCTCACTCTCTCACTCCCAGTCTCTCTCTCTCTCTCACACACACTCCCAGTCTCTCACTCTCACATTCCCAGTCTCTCTCTCTCTATCTCTTTCACTCCCAATCTCACTCTCTCTCTCACTCCCAATCTCTCGCGCTCTCTCTCTCTCACGCAGTCCCAGTCTCTTTCTCTCTCACACACTCCCAGTCTCTCTCTCTCTCTCACACACTCCCAGTCTCTCTCTCTCTCTCTCTCTCACTCCCAGTCTCTCTCTCACACACTCCCAGTCTCTCTATCTCTCTCTCCCACTCCCAGTCTCAGTCTCTCTCTCTCTCTCTCTCTCTCTCACACACTCCCAGTGTCTCTCTCTCTCACTACCAGTCTCTCTCTCTCTCTCTCTCTCTCACTCCCAGTCTCTCTCTCTCTCACACTCCCAGTTTCTCTCTCTTCTTTCTCTCACTCCCAGTCTCTCTCTCTCTCACACTCCCAGTTTCTCTCTCTTCTTTCTCTCACTCCCAGTCTCTCTCTCTCTCTCTCACTCCCAATCTCTCTCTCTCTCTCACACTCCCAGTCTCTCGCTCTCTCTCTTCCCCCCCGGTCTCTCGCTCTCTCTCTTGCCCCCCCAGTCTCTCGCTCTCTCTCTTCCCCCCTCCAGTCTCTCGCTCTCTCTCTTCCCCCCCCGGTCTCTCGCTCTCTCTCTTGCCCCCCAGTCTCTCGCTCTCTCTCTTCCCCCCTCCAGTCTCTCGCTCTCTCTCTTCCCCCCTCCAGTCTCTCGCTCTCTCTCTTCCCCCCCAGTCTCTCGCTCTCTCTCTTCCCCCCCAGTCTCTCGCTCTCTCTCTTCCCCCCCAGTCACTCGCTCTCTCTCTTCCCCCCAGTCAATTCAATTCAATTCAATTCAATTCAAATGCTTTATTGGCATGAAAGTTTACAGAGAACCGTATTGCCAAAGCTTACATTGCAAAAAGGTACAGTTTTCTAACATTCTGTAGGTGTCAATCGATTTGACATTTGTTGGGTACATACAATATTACTTTTAAACAATATTAATTTTAAACAGTCTTTGTACTTCATTTGGTACGTTCAATATTAATTTTAAACAGTCTTAATTTTAAACAGTCCTCAGGTTGTGACATGTTGTTACATATTTGGCCCCAAGGTATGGTCTGTCTCCTTCTCCTAAGACTAATCTCAATTTTGACAGATCATCCAATTCCTTGAAATCTGGGGTTGTTTGGCTTAGCTTGTTGAATAATATGTTTCTTGATGTGTTGAATTTTTCGCATTTTAGGAGGAAATGCATTTCTGTTTCAACCTCGCCAGCCAGACATTGATCGCATATTCTATTCTCTCTAGGCTGCCAGGATTTCTTGTATCTGCCTTTTTCAATTTCCAGTTGGTGGTCGCTTAGTCTGTACCTGGTGAGGGTCTGTCTCTGTTTTGTGTCTCTGATGGTCGTGAGGTAGTCTGCCAGTTTATATTCTCTTTTTAGGGCCCGGTAACATTCTAATCTGCTTTGGCTTTCGGTTATTTTGTTCCAATGTTCCAGGTAGGTTTCTTTGCATTTTTTAATGATTTGGTTCACTCGGATTGGTGTTTGGACGGCTGTGTTGGTCTGGGGCTGGTCAGGGTCCGGCTGAGTACTTAGTTTCAGTAGCAGCTGACTCAGGGGACTCTTTTCTGGTTTAGCTCTTGGGTCTGAAAGGCCTTGAAATGAAGGGTGTCTGGGGAGCTAGATTTGAGGTGATTTAGGAAGTTTAGTGCTCGTTTTTGGATGTTTATTATCAGTGGGTATCTGCCTAGTTCGGCTCTGCATGCATTTGTTGGCGTTTTTCTTTGGGTGCGAAGGATGCTTCGGCAGAATTCGGCATGTAGGGCTTCTATTGTGTGTTTTTCCCATTTAGTGTAGCTTTGGTGATTTAGCGGGCCCCATACTTCACTACCGTACAGTGCAATGGGCAGGATTATGCTGTCAAATATTTTGAGCCAGATTTTGATTGGGATTTGGATGTTGTAGAATTTTCTTTTTATTGCATAAAGGGCTCTTCGGGCTTTTTCTTTTAGTGCATTCACTGCTATGCTGAAGCTCCCTGATGCTGTAATAGTTAGACCAAGGTAGGTGTAGCTCATAGTGTGTCCTATAGTGGTATCACTGAGGGTAAACTGGTATTTGTTTTCCTGACATCTGGGCCTTTTTTGAAAAATCATGATGTTGGTTTTCTTTAGATTTACTGTTAGAGCCCAATTTTGGCAGTATTTGTCGAGTAGGTCTAGTTGTTGCTGTAACCCCTGTTCTGTGGGAGACAGCAGAACCAGTCTCTTGCTCACTCTCTTCCCCCCAGTCTCTCGCTCTCTCTTCCCCCCCAGTCTCTCGCTCTCTCTCTTCCCCCCCAGTCTCTCGCTCTCTCTCTTCCCCCAGTCTCTCGCTCTCTCTCTCTCTCTTACACACTCCCTCTCTCTCTCTCTCTCTCTCTCTCTCACACTCCCAGTCTCTCTCTCTCTCTCTCACACTCCCAGTCTCTCGCTCTCTCTCTCACACTCCCAGTCTCTCTCTCTCTCTCACACTCCCAGTCTCTCTCTCTCTCTCAGACACCCAGTCTTTCTTGCTCTCACACACACTCCCAATCTCTCTCTCTCTCACACTCCCAGTCTCTCTCTCTCTCTCTCTCTCTCACACACTCCCTGTCTCTCACACTCCCAGTCTCTCTCTCTCCCAGTCTCTCTCTCTCTCTCTCTCACACACCCCCACTCTCTCTCTCTCTCTCTCTCTCTCACTCCCACCCTCTCTCTCTCAATTTCAATTCAATTCAAATCGCTTTATTGGCATGACAAGTTACATCTTATGTAGCCAAAGCATCGGAAAACATTCATGTTTGTTCACAAAAATACAGATCTATCCATACAGTGTATAAACAGATATATCCCTGAGTGTATAAATATATACTCTTTCATATAATTTATATATACTCTTTTCTTATATTTACTGGTTGTCCCTCTGTTTATGGCAAGCTGGAACATAGTGTGCCGCTAGTGTTATGCAATTTCTCTCTTCCCCTAGTAGGTATGGGAGTTTTTGGTCATCATTCAAATTTCTGAATTCCGGGCATATTTTTTGTGAATTTTGGGTAGAAATTCTCCCTTATGCCCTGATATTTTCTACAAGCTGTGAGGAAGTGCATCTCTCTCACACTCCCAGTCTTTCTCTCTCTCACACACTCCCAGTCTCTCTCTCTCACACACTCCCAGTCTCTCTCTCTCTCACACACTCCCAGTCTCTCTCTCTCTCACACACTCCCAGTCTCTCTCTCTCTCACACACTCCCAGTCTCTCTCTCTCTCACACACTCCCAGTCTCTCTCTCTCTCACACACTCCCAGTCTCTCTCTCTCACACACTCCCACTCTCTCTCTCTCACACTCCCACTCTCTCTCTCTCACACTCCCAGTCTCTCTCTCTCTCACACACACTCCCACTCTCTCACTCTCTCTCTCTCTCTTTCACAATCCCACTCTCTCTCTCTCTCACACTCCCACTCTCTCTCTCTCACACTCCCAGTCTCTCTCTCTCTCTCTCTCACACACTCCCACTCTCTCTCACACTCCCAGTCTCTCTCTCTCTCACACACTCCCACTCTCTCTCACACTCCCAGTCTCTCTGTCTCTCTCTCTCTCTCACTCCCACTCTCTCTCTCTTTCTCACTCCCAGTCTCTCTCTCTCTCTCTTACACTCCCTCCCAGTCTCTCTCTCTCTCTCTCTCTCTCTCTCACACACTCCCAGTCTCTCTCTCTCTCTCTCTCTCTCTCACACACTCCCACTCTCTGTCTCTCTTTCACACACTCCCACTCTCTCTCTCTCTCTCTCTTTCTCACACTCCCACTCTCTCTCTCTCACACTCCCTCTCTCTCTCTCTCTCTCTCACACACTCCCACTCTATCTCTCTCTCTCTCTCTCTCTCTCAAACTCCCAGTCTCTCTCTCTCGCTCTCTCTCACACACACTCACACTCTCTCTCACACTCCCAGTCTCTCTCTCTCTCTCTCTCTCTCTCACTCCCAGTCTCTCTCTCTCACTCTCTCACTCCCAGTCTCTCTCTCTCACACACACTTCCAGTCTCTCACTCACTCTCACATTCCCAGTCTCTCTCTCTCTCTCTATCTCTTTCACTCCCAATCTCACTCTCTCTCTCACTCCCAATCTCTCGCGCTCTCTCTCTCTCACGCAGTCCCAGTCTCTTTCTCTCTCACACACTCCCAGTCTCTCTCTCTCTCACACACTCCCAGTCTCTCTCTCTCTCTCTCTCTCTCACTCCCAGTCTCTCTCTCACACACTCCCAGTCTCTCTATCTCTCTCTCCCACTCCCAGTCTCAGTCTCTCTCTCTCTCTCTCTCTCTCTCACACACTCCCAGTGTCTCTCTCTCTCACTACCAGTCTCTCTCTCTCTCTCTCTCTCTCTCTCTCTCACTCCCAGTCTCTCTCTCTCTCACACTCCCAGTTTCTCTCTCTTCTTTCTCTCACTCCCAGTCTCTCTCTCTCTCACACTCCCAGTTTCTCTCTCTTCTTTCTCTCACTCCCAGTCTCTCTCTCTCTCTCTCACTCCCAATCTCTCTCGCTCTCTCACACTCCCAGTCTCTCGCTCTCTCTCTTCCCCCCCGGTCTCTCGCTCTCTCTCTTGCCCCCCAGTCTCTCGCTCTCTCTCTTCCCCCCTCCAGTCTCTCGCTCTCTCTCTTCCCCCCCAGTCTCTCGCTCTCTCTCTTCCCCCCCAGTCTCTCGCTCTCTCTCTTCCCCCCCAGTCACTCGCTCTCTCTCTTGCCCCCAGTCAATTCAATTCAATTCAATTCAATTCAAATGCTTTATTGGCATGAAAGTTTACAGAGAACCGTATTGCCAAAGCTTACATTGCAAAAAGGTACAGTTTTCTAACATTCTGTAGGTGTCAATCGATTTGACATTTGTTGGGTACATACAATATTACTTTTAAACAATATTAATTTTAAACAGTCTTTGTACTTCATTTGGTACGTTCAATATTAATTTTAAACAGTCTTAATTTTAAACAGTCCTCAGGTTGTGACATGTTGTTACATATTTGGCCCCAAGGTATGGTCTGTCTCCTTCTCCTAAGACTAATCTCAATTTTGACAGATCATCCAATTCCTTGAAATCTGGGGTTGTTTGGCTTAGCTTGTTGAATAATATGTTTCTTGATGTGTTGAATTTTTCGCATTTTAGGAGGAAATGCATTTCTGTTTCAACCTCGCCAGCCAGACATTGATCGCATATTCTATTCTCTCTAGGCTGCCAGGATTTCTTGTATCTGCCTTTTTCAATTTCCAGTTGGTGGTCGCTTAGTCTGTACCTGGTGAGGGTCTGTCTCTGTTTTGTGTCTCTGATGGTCGTGAGGTAGTCTGCCAGTTTATATTCTCTTTTTAGGGCCCGGTAACATTCTAATCTGCTTTGGCTTTCGGTTATTTTGTTCCAATGTTCCAGGTAGGTTTCTTTGCATTTTTTAATGATTTGGTTCACTCGGATTGGTGTTTGGACGGCTGTGTTGGTCTGGGGCTGGTCAGGGTCCGGCTGAGTACTTAGTTTCAGTAGCAGCTGACTCAGGGGACTCTTTTCTGGGTTTAGCTCTTGGGTCTGAAAGGCCTTGAAATGAAGGGTGTCTGGGGAGCTAGATTTGAGGTGATTTAGGAAGTTTAGTGCTCGTTTTTGGATGTTTATTATCAGTGGGTATCTGCCTAGTTCGGCTCTGCATGCATTTGTTGGCGTTTTTCTTTGGGTGCGAAGGATGCTTCGGCAGAATTCGGCATGTAGGGCTTCTATTGTGTGTTTTTCCCATTTAGTGTAGCTTTGGTGATTTAGCGGGCCCCATACTTCACTACCGTACAGTACAATGGGCAGGATTATGCTGTCAAATATTTTGAGCCAGATTTTGATTGGGATTTGGATGTTGTAGAATTTTCTTTTTATTGCATATAGGGCTCTTCGGGCTTTTTCTTTTAGTGCATTCACTGCTATGCTGAAGCTCCCTGATGCTGTAATAGTTAGACCAAGGTAGGTGTAGCTCATAGTGTGTCCTATAGTGGTATCGCTGAGGGTAAACTGGTATTTGTTTTCCTGACATCTGGGCCTTTTTTGAAAAATCATGATGTTGGTTTTCTTTAGATTTACTGTTAGAGCCCAATTTTGGCAGTATTTGTCGAGTAGGTCTAGTTGTTGCTGTAACCCCTGTTCTGTGGGAGACAGCAGAACCAGTCTCTTG
>NW_028225181.1:7924422-7965642 GCF_052327205.1 Somniosus microcephalus | reverse complement strand
AGACCCCCTGCGCGAGGGTGAGGAGGAGGGGGGGGGACGGCGGCGGTTAGGGGATCACTTAATTTCCTACTGTTGATAAACACAATTTAAAACTCAAATAAATTGTTATTTAATTCCCTAACACATAATTCAAATATTTACCTTAGTTCCCTAACACACAGAAAGTGTGGGAAAAAAATCGTGAAAAATCAAGACGGCGGCAACTCACCTCGGTTCAGAACGATAAGGCCCGCCCACACACGCACCGATTGTTCGACCGTCAGGTCACCGAAGCGTAGGATTGGTCAATCGTCAAGTCACTCAACACTCAACTGTAGGATGGCACGCGCCAGGAACCCGCCGTACGCTTGGTCGACCTGTCGCTAATGAGATGCTAATGAGCGGAATGTTGAACGTTTTTTTGGATACCGCGGGCGCGATTTTTGTCCGGCCGAAACGTAAATATGCCTATGACCGGTCCGTAATCGTAAGCTTTCTTTTGACGTGACGCGCGCGTCGGTACGCTCTATAACTTTCAAACGTATAGAGTACGGACAGACAGACAGAAGAGGTCTTTTACACATATAGATAGATATAGATATACTAGCTGGGGGTGCCCGGCGGTGCCGAGGCTTTTTTGAGGGCATGTTGTTGTTGGAAGAGAGAGAGAGAGCGACTGGGGGGAAGAGAGAGAGCGACTGGGGAGAAGAGAGAGAGCGACTGGGGGGAAGAGAGAGAGCGACTGGGGGGAAGAGAGAGAGCAACTGGGCGGAAGAGAGAGAGCGACTGGGGGGAAGAGAGAGAGCGAGAGACTTGGGGGGAAGAGAGAGAGCGAGAGACTGGGGGGAAGAGAGAGAGCGAGAGACTGGGGGGAAGAGAGAGAGTGGGAGCCTGGGGGGGGAAGAGAGAGAGCGAGAGACTAGGGGGAAGAGAGAGAGCGAAAGACTGGGGGGAAGAGAGAGTGAGAGAGAGACTGGGGGGAAGAGAGAGAGAGAGAGACTGGGTGGAAACGAGAGAGCGATGAAGGGGAGGAATGGGAAGGGGGAGGAAGGGGAAGGGGGAGGAAGGGGAAGGGGGAGGAAGGGGTGGAGGAGGGGGAGGGGGAGGGGGGAGGGGGAGGGAGGGAAGGGGTGAGGGCGGAGCAGGAGAGGGGAGCGGGGAGGGAGGGAGGAGAGGGGGAGGGAAGGGTGGTAGGGGAGGGAGGGTGGAGTAGGGGAGGGAGGGGGTAGCGAAGGAGGGGTAGGGAAGGGAGGGGGTGAGAAGGTGGGGGAGGAAGGAGAGGGGGAGGGGGGAGAAAGGGGAGGGAGAGGGGGGAGGGAGCGGGAAGGAGAGAGAGGGAAGGAGAGACAGACAGACAGAGACAGAAAGGGAAGGAATGAGAGAGACTGGGGGGAGAGAGATACGGGGAGAAAGAAAGAGTAGAGAGACTGGGGGAGAGAGGGAGAGAGCGAGACGGGGAGAGAGAGAGAGAGACTGGGGAGATATAGAGAGAGAGACTGAGGGGGAGAGAGATAGTGACTGGGGGAGAGAGAGAGAGACAGGGGATAGAGAGAGAGTAGAGAGACTGGGGGGAGAGAGAAGAGAGAGACTGGGGAGAGAGAGAGAGAATGGGGAGATAGAAAGAGAGAGAGAGAGAGAGAGAGACTGAGGGGGAGAGAGAGCGACTGAGGGGTGACAGAGAGAGAGAGAGAGACGGGGAGAGAGAGAGGGAGAGACTGGGGGAGAGAGAGAGACTGGGGAGATAGAGAGAGAGACGGGGAGAGAGAGAGAGAGTAGAGAGACGGGGGGAGAGAGAGGAGAGTGACTGGGGACAGAGAGAGAATGGGGAGATAGAGAGAGAGAGAGACTGAGGGGGAGAGAGAGAGAGACTGGGGGAGAGAGGCAGGGAGAGAGAGAGAGAGACTGGGGGAGAGAGAGCAAGATAGAGACTGTGGGGGGGAGAGAGAGAGACCGGGGGGCTGGGGGGGAGAGAGAGAGAGACTGAGGGGAGAGAGAGAGAGATGGGGAGATGGTAAAGGATAGCAAACTGAGAAAAACCTTGACAAGGTACAGACTTAGTGAACATAGCCTGGCGATCGAAATAGGCAGACACAGACAGACCCGGCTGCCAAGAGAGGACAGGATATGCTCTCACTTCAGTCAGGGTGTGGTGGAGAGAGCGATGCACTTCCTCACAGCTTGTGGAAAATATCAGGGCATCAGGGAGAATTTCTACCAAAAATTCTCACAAATATGCCCTGAATTCAGAAATTTGAATGACGGCCAAAAACTCCCATACCTACTAGGGGAACAGAGAAACTGTGTAACCTTAGCGGCACACTATGTTGCAGCTTGCCATAAACAGAAGGACAACCAGTAAACATAAGAAAAGAGTATATACAAATTATACAAATGTATATTTATACACTCAGGGATATATCTGTTTATACACTGTATGAATAGATCAGCGTTTATGTGTTCAACCATAAATGTTTTTCGATGCTTTGGCAACATAAGATGTACCTTATCATGCCAATAAAGCGATTTGAATTGAATTGAATTGAAAATTGAGAGAGAGAGAGGCTTAGAGGGAGAGGGAGAGAGTGGAGGGAGTGGGGGAGGGAGAGATTGCGGGAGAGGAAGAGAGGCTGGGGGGGGAGGGAGAGAGTGGGGAAGAGAGAGAGAGACTGGGGAGAGAGAGAGACTGGGGGAGAGAGAGACTGGAGGGGAGAGAGAGAGACTGGGGGAGAGAGAGGAGAGAGACTGGGGGGGGAGAGAGAGAGAGAGACTGGGGGGAGAGAGAGGGGGAAGGGAGAGAGAGATTGGGGAGAGAGAGAGAGATAGAGAGACTGGGAGACAGAGAGAGAGAGATAGAGAGACGGGGAGCGAGAGAGAGATTGGGGGGAGAGAGAGAGAGAGACTGCAAGAGGGAGAGATTGGAGGAGAGGGAGAGACGGAGAGAGAGAGAGACTGGGAGGGAGAGACTGGAGGAGGGAGTGTCTGGAGGAGAGAGAGAGACTGGGAGACTGGGGCAGAGAGAGAGACTGGGAGATAGATAGAGAGAGAGAGAGAGAGACTGAGACTGAGGGGGGAGAGAGAGAGAGACAGGGGAGAGAGAGAGAGAGAGAGAGAGAGACGGGGGAAGGGCGCGTGAGACTGGGGAGAGAGAGAGATAGAGAGACTGGGAGCGAGAGAGAGATGGGTGGAGAGAGAGAGAGACTGGAGGAGGGAGGGACTGGAGGAGAGAGAGAGACGGAGAGAGAGAGAGACTGGGAGAGAGACTGGAGGAGGGAGAGTCTGGAGGAGAGAGAGAGACTGGGAGACTGGGGGAGAGAGAGAGACTGGGAGATAGAGATAGAGAGAGAGAGAGAGAGAGCGACTGAGGGGGGCGAGAGAGAGAGACGGGGAGAGAGAAACTGGGGGAGAGAGAGAGAGAGAGACTGGGGGAAGAGATAGAGAGACTAGGAGACAGAGAGAGAGACTGGGAGACAGAGAGAGAGAGATAAAGAGACGGGGAGTGAGAGAGAGATTGGGGGGAGAGAGACAGAGAGGGCTAGAAATTCGGTATCGCCCCATTTGGAGAGGGAAGGAGAGGGAAACAGGGAGAGTGAGGGAATGAGAGAGAGAGAGAGGGAAGGAGAGAGAGAGAGAGGGAAGGAGAGAGAGAGAGGGAAGGAGAGAGAGAGAGGGAAGGAGAGGGAAGGAGAGGGAAGGAGAGAGAGAGAGGGAAGGAGAGGGAAGGAGAGAGAGAGTGAAGGAGAGACAGAGGCAGAGAGGGAAGGAGAGAGAGAGAGGGAAGGGGAGAGTGAAAGAGAGAGAGAGAGGGAAGGAGAGAGAAACAGAGAGAGAGGGAAGGAGAGAGAAACAGAGAGAGAGATATATACATATGAATAATGAATATATTAATACAGAATAGATTATAATTTGGAAGCTGAATATCAAAGGTATTTTAAAAACATTATACAAATTGTATGATAAACATTCTGATAGAAATACTGAGCATATGAATATTATAGCAAGATGGAATAGCACAGCACTGAAGGAGGCCATTCGGCCCATCGATTCTGCGTTGGCTCTTTCGAAGATCAGCCCAGTTAGTCTCACTCCCCCGCACTTCCCCAAATCCCAGCAATATTTCTCCTTCCATTATTTATCCAACTCCCTTTTGAAGTCTACTACTGCATCTGTTTCCACCACCCTATCAGGCAGTGCTTTCCAAAACCTACCAACTCATTGTGTAAAAGAGCTTTATCTTGTGTCGCCTCTGGTTATTTTCCCAATCACCTTAAACCTGTGCCCTCTTGTTATCGACCCTTCAGCCAGTGGAAACAGTTTCTCTTTATTTTCTTTAAATCCATCATGGTTTTGAACACCTCTATCAATCTCCACTTAGCCTGCTCTGCTCTAAGGAGAACAGCCCCAGTTCCTCCAGTCTCTCTACGTAACATTAATCCCTCACCCCTGGAACCATTGTAGGAAATCTCCTCTGTTCCCTCTCCAATGCATTCACATCATTCCTAAAATGTTTTGCCCAAAATTGGATACTATTCTCCAACTGGGACCGAACACGTGAATATGAAATATAAATATTACGCTAAATATAAGAATGGAATATAAAGATTAAAAATAAGTGACAGTGGGAAATATAAACAATATACAAATGTAAATTAAAATTTAAATATACAAATACACAAATATCAGCAATACATTCAAAAAATACAAATAAAGCTCGCAAAATATTAGAAAAATGTGTAAATATAACTAATATTTACAATATTTATGCAAATCAAGAGCAATGATTTCAGGACATCTTAATACATTAAAAAAATCTCAATTCTCTTGCGGTGAAAACAGAGCGAAGGAAGGAGAAGAATAAATAATATCGACCAATAATGCAAATATTAAACATCATTGCAAATCCTTAATAAATAATATCGACCAATAATGCAAATATTAAACATCATTGCAAATCCTTAATAAATAATATCGATCAATAATGCAAATATTAAACATCATTGCAAATCTTTAATAAATAATATCGATCAATACAGCAAATATTAAACATCATTGCAAATCCTTAATAAATAATATCGATCAATAATGCAAATATTAAACATCATTGCAAATCCTTAATAAATAATATCGACCAATAATGCAAATATTAAACATCATTCCAAATCCTTAATAAATAATATCGACCAATAATGCAAATATTAAACATCATTGCAAATTCTTAATAAATAATATCGATCAATAATGCAAATATTAAAGATCTTTTGCAAATCCTTAATATATAAAATCAATCAATAATGTAAATATTAAAGAGCTATAACAAATACTTAATAAATAATATCGAACAATAATGCAAATATTATAGATCTATTACAAATCCATAACAAATAATAGCAATCAGTAATGCAAATAACAAAGATCTATTTCAAATCCTTAATAAATAATATCAATCAATAATGAAAATATTATAGATCTATTACAAATCCATAATAAATCAAATCAATCAATAATGCAAATTTTAAAGAACTATTTCAAATCCTTAATAAATAAAAACAGTCAATAATGCAAATATTAAAGATCTATTACAAATGCATAATAAATAATAACAATCAATAAAGCAAATATTAAAGATCTATTACAAATCATTAATAACAACAACAACTTGTGTTTATATAGCGCATTTAATGTAGTAAAACGTTCCAAGGCGCTGCACAGGAGTATTTTAAGACAAAAAAATTGACACCGAGCTACATAAGCATAAATTAGTGCAGGTGACCAAGAGCTGGGTCAAAGAGGTAGGTTTAGAGGAGCGTCTTAGAAGACAAAAGATAGGTAGCGGGGCGGAGAGGTTTAAGCCTGTAATTCCAGAATTTAGGGCCTAGACAACAGAAGGCACGGCCAACAAAGGTTGAGTGACTATAATCAGGGATGCTCAAGAGCCCAAATTTCGAGGAGCGCAGATATCTCGGGGGTTGTGGAGCTGAAGGAGATTACAGGAATAGGAAGTGGCGAGGCCATGGAGGGAGTTGAAAACAAGCATGAAAATTTTGAAATCAAAGTGCTGCTTAACCAGGAGCCAGTGTAGTTCAGCGAGCACATGAGAGATGGGCGAACGGGACTTGGTGCAAATTAGGACACGGGCAGCAGAGTTTTGGATGACCTCAAGTTTATGTAGGATGGAATGTGGGAGGCCAGCCAGGAGTGCATTGGAATAGTCAAGTGTAGAGGTAACAAAGGCATGGATGAGCGTTTCACCAGCGGATGAGCTGAGGCAAGTGCAGGGATGGGCGATGTTATGGAGGTGGATGTTGGCGGTCTTTGTTATTCTACTGATATGTGGTAGGAAGCTGACTTCAGGGTCAATATGTCACCAAGGTTGCGAACAGTGTGGTTCAGCCTCAGACAGATGTTGGAGAGAGGGATGGTGTCAGTGGCTAGGGAATAGAGTGTGTACCGGGGCCCGAAAGCAATGGCTTTGGTCTTCCCAATATTAAATTGGAGAACATTTTGGATCATCCAGTATTGTGTGTCGGACAAAATGTCTGACAATTTGGAGACCGTGGGGAATCGAGAGAAGAAGTAGTGAGGTAGAGCTGGGTGTCGTCAGTGTACACGTGGAAACTGACACTGTGTTTTTGGATGATGTCGTTCAGGGGCAACATGTAGATGAGAAATAGGATGGGTCAAGTATAGATCTTTGCGGGTGCACCAGAGGTAACAATGCGGGAGCAGGAAGAGAAGCCGTTACAGGTGATTCTCTGGCTAATATTAGATAGACAAAAACGGAACCAGGAGAGTGCAGTCCCACACAGCTCTATGACGGTGGAGAGCTCTTGGAGAAGGGTGGAGTGGTCAACCTTGCCAAAGGCTGCAGACAAGTCAAGAAGGATGAGTAGGGATAGTTTAGAAACATAGAAAAATAGAAAAATAGGAGCAGGAGTAAGCGATTCGGCCCTTCGAGCCTGCTCTGCCATTCAATATAATCATGGCTGATCCTCGATCTCAATAACATATTACCTCTCTCTCCCCATAACTTTTGATGACTTTTGTGTCTAGAAATCTATCTATTTCCTTCTTAAATATATTCAGTGACTTGGCCTCCACAGCATTCTGTGGTAGAGAATTCCACAGGTTCACCACCCTCTGAGTAAAAAAAACTCTCCTCATCTCAGTCAGAAATGTTCTACGCCATATCCTGAGACTGTGACCCCTCATTCTAGACTCACCCCATCCCCCCCAGCCAGGTAAACATTCTCCCTGCATCAAGTCTGTCTAGCCCTGTCAGAATTGCATATTTTACAATGAGATCCCCTCTCATTCTTCTAAACCCTGGTGAAACAAGCCTAGTCGACCCAATCTCTCATCGTAAGCCGCACCTGCCTTCCCAGGATTCAGTCTGGTGAACCTTTGTTGAACTCTCTCTATGGCAAGTACATCCTTTCTTAGGTAAGGAGACCAAAACTGCAAACACTACTCCAGGTGTGGTCTCACCAAGTCCCTGAATAACTAGTAAGACATCCTTGCTCCTGTACTCAAATCCTCTTGCAATAAAGTACAGCACACCACTTGCCTTCCTAACTGCTTGCTGCACCTGCATGTTTGCTTTCAGTGATTGGTGTACAAGGACACCCAGGTCCCTCTGTACCTCAACATTTCTCAATCTATCATAATTTAAATAATACTCTGCCTTTCTGTTTTTCCTACTGAAGTAGATAACTTCACATTTATGCACATTATACTGCATCTGCCACTTACTTGCCCACTCACTCAAATTGCCTAAATCGCCCTGAAGCCACTGCGCCTTCCTCACAAATCACACTCCCACAAAATTTCATGTCATCGTCAGTTAACTTGGAAATATTACACTCGGTTCCCTCATCCAAATCATTGATATACATTGTGAATAGCTGGTGCCCATTCACTGATCCCTGCATTACCACACTAGTCACCGCCTGCCAGCCCGAAAAAGATCAATTTATTCCTGCTCTCTGTTTCCTGTCTGCTAATCAATTTTCAATCCATGCTAGTATATTACTCCTAATCCCATGTGCTTTAAGTTTGCACACTAACCTTTTATGTGGGACATTATCCAAGGCCATCTGAAAATCCATATACAACATGGAACGGTGAGTATTTAAACTCACTTTCACGGGCTTTTTTTCAGAGGCCGGTGTCGGGAGCAACAGGAGAGAACAGTGATTATTTAAACTGATTTTTGCTGGCTTTTTCTCAGAGGCTTACCAAACTCGCAGACCGGCAGTGGCATTCCAGAGCCATGTCACGATTCAAAAAGTGACGCGGTCAAGAGGAAGCAGCTGATTGGGTGAGTACGGCCAAGTGAGTATTTATACTTCTCTATAGTTTGACAGTTAAGGTTAATAGTTTTAAAAGTTTAGAACATCTTTATTTTTGTGGTTATAGTTTCAAATTATCTGTTGTGTAGCGGGGAGTGCTAGTAAGCAAGGGCCCTTGAGTATATCATTTATTGTAGTGTAATTAGTGGTATTGATTCGATTTAATTTAATTTAACTTAATTAAATGATAATTCATGACAGCACAGCTCGGCCCCGTGGCATGCTCCTCATGCACTATGGGATATCAGGGACACTTCCTATGTCCCTGACGACCATGTGTGTGGGAAGTGTATCAAGCTGCAGCTAATGTTTTGCCGCATTGCAGCACTGGAGCTGCGAAGGGATACATACTGGAGCATGCATGATGCTGAGGACATCGTGGATAGCATGGTTAAAGAGTTGGTCACACCGCAGGTAAAGGCTGCACATGCAGGAAAAAAATGGTTGACCTCCAGGCAGATAAGTCAGCGCAGGCAGGTAGTGCAGGGGTCCCTGTGGCTACCCCCTCTCAAATAGATATAACACTTTGAATATTGTTGAGGGAGATGGCTTATCGTGGGAAGGCAGCAGCAGCCAACTTCCTGGCATATGGGTGGTTCTGCTGCACAAAACAAGAGGAAAAAGAGCGGGAGACCTATAGTGTATGGGATTCCATTGTAAGGGGAATAGATAAGCATTTCTGCGTTCGGAATCGAGACTCCAGAATGGTATGTTGCCTCCCTAGTGCAAGGGTCAAGGATGTCTCGGGGCAGCTCAAGAGCATTCAGGATGGGGAGGGTGAACAGACAGTTATCGTGGTGCATATAGATGCCAACGATATAGATGAAAAACGGGATGAAATCCTAAAAGCTGAATATAGGCAGTTAGGAGGTAAATTAAAAAATAGGACCTCAAAGATAGTAATTTCAGGATTGCTTCCAGTGCCACGTGCTTGTCAGAGTAGAAACAGAAGGATATTTCAGATGAATACATGGCTAGAGGAGTGATGCAAGGGGGAGGGATTCAAATTACTGGGACATTGGAACAGGTTCTGGGGGAGGTGGGACCAGTGCAGCCTGGACAGTTTGCACCTGGGCGGGACCAGGACCGATGTCCTAGGGGGAGTGTTTGCTCGTGCTGTTGGGGAGCATTTAAACTAAAATGGCAGGGTGTTGCTAACCTGTGCAGGGAGACAGAGGAAAGGGAAACAAGGATAGAAACAAAACACAGGAAGGAGAAAAGCAAAACTGGAAGGCAGAGAAATCAAGGGTGTAAATTACACAGGGCTACAGTTATTAGTAATTCTAAAAGGACTAAACGTGTTAAAAAACAAGCCTGAACACTTTGTGTCCTAATGCGAAGAGCATTTGTAATAAGTTGGATGAATTAGCTGCGCAAATAGGTGTAAACGGATATGATATAATTGGGATTATGGAGACATGGCTCCAGCGTGACCAAGACTAGGAATTCTGCATTCAGGTATTCAATATTACACAGTATACACAGTATCCCCACAGTGCAGATAGAGGCCATTTCGGCCCATCGAGCCTGCACCGACACATATCCCACCCTATCCCTGTAACCCCACGTATTTAATCCCCTAACATTAAGGGTCAATTTAACATAGCCAAATCAACCTAACCTGCACATCTTTGGACTGTGGGAGGAAACCGGAGCACCCGGAGGAAACCCACGCAGACACAGGGAGAATGTGCAAACTCCACACAGACAGTCGCCCGAGGCCAGATTTGAACCCGGGTCCCTGGCGCTGTGAGGCAACAGTGCAAACCACTATGCCACCGTGCCCCCCTGAATATTCTGGAAGGGCAGGCAAAAATGAAATGGAGGTGGGGTTGCATTGCTAGTTAAAGAGGAGATTAACACAACAGTAAGGAGGGATATAAGCTCTCATGATGTGGAATCTGTACAGGTAGAGTTGAGAAATACCAGGGGGCAGAAAACGTTAGTGGGAGTTGTATACAGACCCTCAAACTGTAATGCTGAGTTTGGGGGTGGCATTAAATGGAAAATTAGAGATGGGTGCAATAAGGGCACACCAGTTATCCTGGGTAACTTTAATCTACATATAGGCTGGGCAAATCAAATTAGTAAAAATACTTTGGAGGAGGAATTCCTAGAGTGTATACGGGATGGTCTCCTGGACCAATATGTCGATGAACGAACTAGAGATCAGGCCATCTTAGACGGCATTATGTAAGGAGAAAGGGTTAATTATCAATCTTGACGTGCGAGGCCCCTTGGGGACGAGTGATCATAATATGTAGAATTGTTCTTTAAGATGGAGACTGAAGTAGTTGACACGGAGACTAGGGTCCTGAATTTAAATAAAGGAAACTATGATGGTATGAGGCTCGAGTTGGCTAGGATGGATTGGGGGCGTTACTTAAAGGGTTGACGGTGGATAGGCAATGGCAAACATTTAAAAATCGCATGGATGAACTATAGCATTTGTTCATCCCTCTTTGGCATAAAAATAAAACAATGAAGGTGACTCAACCGTGGCTAACAAGTGAAATTAGGGACAGAATAATATCCAAGGAGAGGACATATACATTGTCCAGAAAAAGCAGCAAACGTGAGGATTGGGAGCAGTTTAGCATTCAGCAAAGGAGGACAAAGGGATTAATTAAGAGGGGAAAATAGAATATGAGAGTAAGCTTTCAGGGAACATAAAAACTGTCTGTAAAGCTCCTATAGATATGTGAAGAGAGAAAGATTGTTGAAGTCAAGCGTAGGTCGTTTGAAGTCAGAATCAGGGGAATTTACAATGGGGAACAAAGAAATGGCAGACCAATTAAATACAGACTTTGCTTCTGCCTTCACAAAGGAAGACACAAATAACCTATCAGAGATGTTGGGGAATATAGGGTCTAATGAGAGGGAGGAATTGATTGAGATCAGTATTTGTAGGGAAATGGTGTTAGGAAAGTTGATGGGATTGAAGGCTGATAAATCCCCAGGGCCTTATAATCCAAATCCTAGGGTACCTAAGGAAGCGGCCCTAGAAATAATAGATGCATTGCTTGTCATCTTCTAAAATTCTAAAGAATCTGGAACAGCTCCCATGGATTGGAGGTTAGCTAATGTAATCCGACTATTTAAAAAAGGTGGTAGAGAGAAAATGGGGAATTATAGACTGGTAAGCCTGGCATCGGTCGTGGGGAAAATGCTAGAGTCCATTATAAAAGATGTAATAGCAGAGCACTTGGAAAACAGTGACAGGATTGGACAAAGTCAACATGGATTTACAAAAGGTAAATCATGCTTGACTAATCTACTGGAATTTTTTGAGGATGTAACTGGTAGGGTAGATAAGGCAGAACCAGTGGGTGTGGTGTATTTGGACTTTCAGAAGGCTTTCAATAAGGTCTCGCATATAGGATTAGCGTGCTAAGTTAAAGCACATGGGATTGGGGGAAAGGTACTGACTTGGATAGAGAACTGGTTGGCAGACAGCAAGCGAAGAGTTGGAGTAAATGGATGTTTTTCCAAGTGGCAGGCAGTGACGAGTGGGGTACCGCAGGGATCGCTGCTAGGACCCCAGCTATTCGCAAAATATATTAATGATCTAGACGAGGGAACTAGATGTAATATCTACAAGTTTGCAGATGACACAAAGCTGAGTGGGCGTGTGTGCTGTGAGGAGGATGCAGAGAAGCTCCAGTATGATTTGGACTGGTTGGGTGTTTGGGCAGATGCATGGCAGATGCAGAAAAATGTGGATAAATGCGAAGTCATCCAATTTGGTGTCAAAAACAGGCAGACAGATTATTATCTGAACGGCAATAGATTGGGAAAAGGGGATGTGCAACG
This sequence comes from Somniosus microcephalus, assembly GCF_052327205.1. NCBI lineage: Eukaryota > Metazoa > Chordata > Chondrichthyes > Squaliformes > Somniosidae > Somniosus > Somniosus microcephalus. The sequence continues at coordinate 7,953,505 of NW_028225181.1, read as the reverse complement.
TGACCTGGGTGTCCTTGTGCACCAGTCGCTGAAGGTAAGCATGCAGGTGCAGCAGGTGGTTAAGAAGGCAAATGGTGTGTTTGCCTTCATAGCGAGAGGATTCGAGTACAGTAGCAAGAACGTATTGCTGCATTTGTACAGGGCATTGTTGAGAACACACTTTGCGTATTGTGTGCAGTTTTGGTCGCCTTATCTGAGGAAGGATATTCTTGCAACAGAGGGAGTGCAGTGATGGTTCACCAGGCTGATACCTGGCATGGCAGGAATGATGTATGAGGAGAGATTGGGTCGATTGTGCTTGTACTCGCTGGAGTTTAGAAGAATGAGAGGGGATCTCTTTGAAACTCATAAAATTCTGATAGGACTGGAAAGACTAGATGCAGGAAGGATGTTCCCGATGGTCGGGGAGTCCAGAACCAGGGGTCACAGTCTAAGGATAAGGGGAAGGCCATTTAGGAAAGAAATGAGGAGTAATTTCTTCACCCAGAGAGTAGTGAACCTGTGGAATTCTCTACCACAGAAGGAAGTAGAGGCCAATACATTAAATATATTCAAGAAGGAGTTGGATATATTTCTTAAGGCTAAAGGGATCAAAGGATATGGGGAGAAAGCAGGGACAGGGTACTGAATTTGGATGACCAGCCATGATCGCATTGAATGGTAGAGCAGGCTCGAGGGGCCGAATGGTCTACTCCTGCTCCTATCTTCTATGTTTCTATGTTTCTGTCCCATTCATTTCTCAAGCACTATTTTTTTACCAATACGATTTCCTTTAAGTCCTCCTTCTCAGTGGACCCTTGGCTCCCTAACATTTCTGGGTAGATATTTGTGACCTTCTCCATGAATACAGATACTATCCTTAAATTTCTTTGTTAGCCATGGTTGGGCTGTATTTACTTTTGTGTTTTTTGCACCAGAAAGGAATGTATAACTGTTGAATTTCATACATTCATTCCTTAAATGTTAGCCCTTGCCTATCCACCGTCATGCCATTTAATGAAGCTCCCCAATCTGTCATGGCCAACTCACTCCTCATACCTTCAGAGTTTCCTTTAATTAGATTGAGGCTCCTGGGCATCAAAGGTGGTGGTGAGGGTGCAGTTGAGCAGTTCGAAAGCTGTATACATGTCGTGCTGAATGTAGGGCCAGAGGGTGGACATACGGAATTCCATAAGTGCAGTTGTAAGAGAGTTGGGAAATCCTGAATAAATAATATCAATCAAAAATACAAGCACTAACGATCTATTAAGAATCGCTAATAAATAATATCAATCTATAATTAAAGTATTAAAGATCTATTACACATCCAAAATAACATCGATAAATAATGTAAATATTAAAGATCATTTACAAATCCTTAATAAATAACATCAATCGTAATGCAAATATTAAAGATCTTTTACAAATCCTTAATAAATAAAATGCATCAATATTGCAAATATTAAAGATATGTTGCAAATCATTATATGATTTACATCGATCAATAATGCAAACATTAAAGATCATTTACAGAGCCTTAATAAATAATATCGATCAATAATAAAAATATTAAAGATTTATTGCTAATCCTTAATAAATGATATCAATCAATAATGTAAACATCAAAGAACTATAACAAATCTTTAATAAATAACATTAATCAATAATGCAAATATTAAAGACCTATTACAAATTCTTGTATAATTAACATTGATCAAAATTGCAAATATTAAAGATCTTTTAGAAATCCTTAATAAATAACATTGATCAATAATGCAAATAGTAAAGATCTATGACAAGTCCTTAATAAATAATATCGATCAATTACACAAATATTAAAGATTTATTGCAAATCCTTAATAAATAATATCGAGCCACCGTGTAAATATTAAATAGCTATTACAAATCCTTAATAAGTAATATCAATCAATAACGCAATAATTAAAGATTTATTATAAATCCTTATATAATTCACATCAATCAATATTGCAAATATTAAAGACCTTTTACAAATCCTTAATAAATAATATCTACCAATAATGCAATTCTTAAAGATCTACTGCAAATCCATAATAAATAATATTAATAAATAATGCAGAAATCAATTATCTATTACAAATCCTTAATAAATAAAATTGATCAATAATGTAAGTATTAAAAATCTATTACCAATTAATAATAAATAAAATCTATCCATAATGGAAATTTTAAAGATTTATTACTAATCCTAAATACATAATAACAATGAATAATGCAAATATCAAAGAGCTATTATAAATCCTTAAAAAATAATATCGATCAATAATACAAATGTTAAAGATCTATTTCAAATCCTTAATAAATAATGTCAACAAATAATGCAAATATCAAAGATCCATTACAATTGCTTAATAAATAACATCACTCAATAATGCAAATATTAATAAGATCTATTACAAATCGTTGATATATAAGTTGGATCATTAATGCAAATTTTAACGATCTACTACAAATCCATATTATGTAACATGGATCATTAACGTAAATATTGAAGATCTATTAAAAGCCCTTAATAACTTTCCTCAAACAATAATGGAAATATTAAAGATCTATTGCAAATGCATAATAAATGACATCAATGAATAATGCAAATATTAAATTTATATTGCAAATCCTAAATAAATAATACAATCAATAACTCAAGCATTAAATTTCTATCACAAATCCTTAACAAATAATATCAATCAATAATACAAATATTAACGATCTATTTCAAATCCTTAATGAATAACATCAACCAATAAACATCAATCAGTAATAAAAATATTAAAGAGTTATTACAAATCCTTAATAAATAATATCAATCAATAATGCAAATTTTAAAGATCTATTATAAATCTTTAATGAATAATATCCCTCAATAATGCAAACATTGAAGTGTGGCGGTTCCACTGGGTGTCCCTTACATATATAACTAGCTGAAGTGCCCGGCGGTGCCGAGGCTTTTTCGAGGGCATGTTGTTGTTTGAAGAGAGAGAGAGAGCGACTGGGGGGAAGAGAGAGAGCGACTGGGGGGAAGAGAGAGAGCGACTGGGGGGAAGAGGGGGGGAAGAGGAGGGGGAAGGGAAGGGGGAAGGGGAGGTGGGAAGGGGGGGTAAGGGGAGGGGGGAAGAGGGGGGAAGGGGAGGGGGGAAGAGGGGGGAAGGGGAGGAAGGGGAGGGGGAAGGGGAGGGGGGAAGTGGAGGGGGGGAAGAGGAGGGGGGAGGAGGGGGAAGAGGAGGGAAGGGGAGGGGGAGGGGAGGAGGGAGAGGGGAGGAGGGGGCAGGGGAGGGAGGAAGGGGGGAATGGGAGGGGGAAAGGGGGGGAAGGGGTCGGAAGGGTGGGGAGGGGGGAAGGGGAGGGGAGGGGGGAAGGGGGGAAGGGGCAGTGGAGGGGAGGGGGGAGGGGGAGGGGGGAGGGGAGTGGGGGGAAGGGGAGGGGGGGAAGGGGAGGATGGGGAGGGAAGGGGGAGGGGGAAGTGGGGAGGGGAGGGGAGGGGGGAAAGGGGAGGGGGTTAGGGGAGGGGGGATGGGGGAGAGTCCCTGAGCCCCCTGATCTCCGCCCCCCATCACCCGAGCCCCGCCCCCCCATCTCCCGAGACCCACTCCCCCGATCTCCCGAGCCCCGCACCCCCAATCTCCTGAGTCCCGCCCCCCCGGATCTCCAGAGCCCCGCCCCCACCGATCTCCCGGGGCTCGCCCCCCCCCCGAGGCTCGCCCCCCCCGATCTCCCACGCCCCCCCCCCAACCAAGCACCGAACTCCGGAGGCCTGATCTCCTGAGCACCGGCCTCCCGCCCTCCTGAGCTGGCTTCAAGTCCGCCGATTGCGGCTGTGAGAGACGGCCGGTGGGCCCAGTTGCCGGGGTAACCCTTCCCGCTCTCCAAGCCCCGCCCGAGATCTGCACTCCCGAGAGCCCCGCCCCCCCGCCCGAGCCGAGCGGGAAACAGAGAGAGATGCCGCATCTCAGCTGCTCCTGCTGCGCGCGCACCCTGACCCTCGTGGCCCTCGTGGCTGATGCCGTTGCACCGGGTAACGTGACACCGGGGGGGGGGCACCCCAGATGGGCGGGGAACAGAGAGAGACGCTGCGTCTCAGCTGCTCCTGCTGCGTGCGCACCCTGACCCTCGTGACTGACGCCGTTGCCTCGGGTAACGTGACACCGGGGTGGTGGTGGGGGTGACGAGCTTTGCAGAAGCCATGGGACAATTAACTAGCTTTGGCCTGGCTGGGCAAGAAAGGCCCAGGCTTTGAGGCCTAACAAAAACGGGGACAGGTAGGAAAAAGAATCTTCAGATTAGAGAAAATATTTACAAATGAATGAAGTTTTTTTTTAAACAATTTAATAAAAGCAATTTTATTTTGCTGGAAATGTATATTTGAAAAGAAAGACGCAGAAAGCAGGAAAAAGAATGGAAGCAAGATGGCGGCTACTCACCTCGGTTCAGAACGATAAGGCCCGCCCACACACCCACCGATTGGTCGACCGTCAGGTCACCAAAGCGTAGGATTGGCCAATCGTCCCATCACTCGACCGTAGGAGGGCCCGGCTGCATGCGCCAGGAACCTGGCATACGATTGGTCGACCTCGAGGTCACTCTGTCGCTAATGAGTGGATAATGAGATGCTAATGAGCGGAATTTTGAAGGTTTTTCGGATACCGCGGGCGCAATTTTTGTCCGGCCGAAACGTAAATACGCTTACCATCGTTTTGGAATGGTGAGCTTTCTTCCAACGTAACGCACGCGTAGGTACGCTCTGTAACTTACGAGCACATAGCCGGAGAGACGCACACCCGAGACAGACAGAAGGACAAACAGAAGGACAGGCAGAAGGACAGACAGTTCGGCAGACAGACAGATAGACAGAAGTATCCGTTTATATATATAGATGTACATAATTCACTTTAACCTAACTGTATGTATATTACTTACCTGTTTGGGCCGTAGCCCCTTTAACTTACCTGTTTGGGCCATTGCCCCTTTAAGACGCGTCCTAATGCACTGACGTCACGTCATGCATCACGTGACATACGCGGGCCGGCCGCCGGCCTGGCTCGGCATCCCGTAACAGCCGCCGGCACAGCTAGGCCTACCGCGCCCGCTACTTCGGCCGCATCGGCCAGCCGCAGTGCCGGGTGCCTCCCTCTCTCACGACTTCGGCCGCAACGGCCAGCCACAGCAATGCGCTGATGCAATGGCGCAGGTCACGTGACCGCCCAAGCGCGGGCAAATGCGCTAATGTCACGACGCAATCACGTGACCAAACAAGCGCGGGAAAATGCGGCCAAGCGTGATGATGTCATCATGCTCTCCACAGGACTGCGGACTCAGTCCTCGTGGCATCCCCGCTGGGGAAAGACCTACTTCACAGTGCTCCTGCATCCAGCCGCCTTACCTGCTGTATTTCGTCTGTTCTTGTAAATAAACAACTTCTAGATTGTTCTCCTGAAGTTGAATTCGATTATTTAGTAGGCATTCGTTCAATACCTGCTGAGTTCAACCCAAATTCCTACAATTGGTGACCCAACGACGTGAGTACAGGAGCTCATCAATTCCTACACTACAATTGGTGACCCCTTATCCGTGAACGATTTTCACGGAAGCAACGCGCAGCCTGAACCTCGTCTTCACAGAAGATGACTGACGAACAGCTGGCGAACACCAATTCCTAGATTGGCGACCCTGCCTTTGTGAACGTATTCGCAAAGGAAGCGCAGCCTGGAGGTGATCCCGTTTTTCACGGACAAAACGCAGCCGGACCCCGATTTTTGAGAACAATTTTCACAAAAGAAGCTCGCCATGGAAGCAACAGCCGTTCCGCATCGCTACCGCAATTCAGGGAGAAACAACCGCCCTCGTGCTTTGTAAAGGTAGAAGCCCTGTTCGCTGAAAACATCGATGCATCGCAGACCACGCACTTGCTTACGGTCTCCGTATTCGTCTTTTCTACCACCACGCGGGTTGTCCGCCTTTACGTCCAACGCAACAACAAGTATAAATCTCTCCAAGCACGGGGTACAGCATGTTCGGGCCCACAAGATCGGAGCGCACCCTACGGGGATACCATGAGGACTCACCCCCGCGACCCACAAGGACTCGCTCCTCACGAACCACGAGGACACACTCCTCACGACCCACGATGACCATCATTCGCAAACCACGAGGACCCATCCCTCATGAAACACGAAGACTCATGCCCCGCCGACGACGCACCAGCCCGTCAGCCTGCTGGCTGTGTTACCTACCACACTTTTCGGCGAGACAAGAAGCATGCCGCCCTCCTGGCTGTTTTCTCCTAAAGCAAGAACAACTACAAGTGTTACCGCCCTCCAGGCAGAGTTTACCCCTACCGAAATTCACAACAACCCGGTAGCTGCCGCCCTTTCTCCAGTTTTCTCCTTAACAAACGCAAACATCTACTGATGCTGCAAACGTCGAGGACGGGTCCAACGGGCATCTCGTGGCCGCGATCAGCCATGTGAAAGTAGCTGTCCTCACCGATCACTGATCAAAGCAGCAACCTTTCACCCTCCGTTGTGTTATCTGTTCTGTCTGTGTGTTGAAAGAGACACTGAAGACAGGAGTTGGTTTCATAGGTGTTTAATAAACAAAGTCTGGAGGGGAACTAACTGATACAACACAATATACAGGCTTATATAGCCCAAGTGGCCATTACCGGCATTATAGTACATATGGGGCTCTTAAAGGCACATACACTACAATTCCTGCCCTTTTAGCCAACCAGTACATAATATTTTAATTAATTATTAATTACATGTTACAAGAAAAATAATCTACACATTGCTGCAGTTAATTAATTATAAGTCAGGCTTCCTGACTCGGTCCGGATAACGCCTCGGTGGTGTAGTAGTTTCTGGTGGTGTAGTAGGTTCTTTTGGCAAGACTGATTTGGCTTGAATGCCAGTGTCGGGTTCATCGGGTTCCAGTATCACCAGATCAGAGGTAGATATGGGTATCTCTACTTCATCGTTAGGCGTATAGAGCTGTGGTGTAGGTTGTCCCTTTTTGGATGACTCTATGATTTGGTCAGCACGGCGCCTTATTATGCTTTCTCTGATGTCCACGGTATACATCAGCGGTCCTAGTCGTGTGCAGAAAGTTCCAGGTTGCCATTTCTCGGTACGGTGGTCCCGGGCCAAAACTTGTTGACCTATCTGGAAGGTTCTAGTTGGCCTTTCATTCATGCCTTGAAATTGCCGGTTCTCCACGTCCCTTCTGATGTTGGGCTTGATCAAATCCAGCCGGCATCTTAGGCTTCTATTGAAGAACATCATGGCGGGTGTTTGGTTTGTAACCTTTTGTGTTGCATTCCTGTATGCGAACAAGAAGTTATCCACCTTGTGCTGAAGTTTTATGTCTTCATTACCCATGGCCTTTATGGCCTTCTTGAAGGTCTGGACAAACCTTTCAGCCAATCCATTGGTGGCGGGATGGTATGGGGCGGACGTGTAGTGCTTAACCCCATTGTTTTTTAAGAACTTCCTGAATTCTTCGGACACAAATTGCGGTCCATTATCAGAACAGATCTGTTCCGGCAGCCCATTCCTGGCAAATATGGTCCTTAATACTGTGATGGTTTTTTTCCGTGGTGGTGCAGGACATCTTTATTACCTCCAGCCACTTGGAGTGTGCATCAACCGCGATTAAGAACATTGAGTCCATAAATGGACCAGCAAAGTCGATGTGTACTCTTTGCCAGGGAGATGAGGTCCACTCCCATGGATGTAGAGGGGCTTGGGGTGGAGCGTTTTGGACTTTCTGGCATCCTAGGCAGCTCTTGGTCATTTCTCCGATGTCTCCTTCGATACCTGGCCACCATACAAACGCCCTGGCTAGGTTCTTCATTTTCACTCCACCCAGATGCCCCTCATGAAGCTCCTTTAGAACTTTATCCTAGAGTTTGGGTGGAATCACCACTCTGGATCCACACATCAAGATTCCTCGGCACACTGACAGCTGTTCTCTTCTTTGCGAGAATGCTGGCAACAGTGGTTCACCATGTGCTGGCCATCCCTTCACTGTTAAATCGTAGACTCGTGAGAGAGTCGGGTCATTTCTAGTTTCCCTTTCAATGGCAGAATTTGTTACTGGTAGACATTCGACTATGGTAGAGTGGAAAATCTCCTCTGGGTCTACGGTAGGTGCTTCTTCTACCATTGGCAACGGTAGGCACGATAACCCGTCAGCATTCCCATGCTGCTTTGATCCTTTGTATTCTATGTTGTATTGGTGTGCCCCTAGAAAAAGGGACCACCTCTGTAGCCTTTGCGCTGTCATAATGGGAACACCCTTTTTAGGGTTGAATATGGAGATGAGGGGTTGATGATCAGTCAACAAGGTAAATTTTTGTCCGTGTAGGTAATGGTTGAATTTCTTCACTCCCCATACCAGGCTGAGTGCTTCCCTGTTGATTTGGGCATAGTTACGCTCAGCTGAGTTCAATGAGCATGACGCAAAAGCTATCAGCCGCTCCAAGCCATCAGAGAATTTATGCGATAATACTGCTCCTATGGCGTGAGGGGATGCATCGCACGCCAGTCTGATTGGCAGTGATGGGTTGTAATGAGCCAAAACTTCTTTGGACGTGATTAAGTCTGTGCATTTATGGAAGGCACGTTTACAGTCTTTGCTCCATTTCCAAATTACTCCTGTTTGTAGCAGTTCATTAAGAGGGTGTAGAAGAGTTGATAAGTTCGGTAAAAATTTATGATCGTAATTTATTAATCCCAGGAACGACCTTAATTGTGAAACATTTTCAGGTGCTGGGGCTTTTATGACCGCTTCAATTTTTTCAGGTGACTTATGCAACCCTTCCTTATTAATTATGTGGCCACAATATGATACTTGATTTTGGAAAAATTCGCACTTGGGGCGATTTGCACGTAGGCCCCGTTCTCTCAGCCTAGTGAGCACCTGCTCCAAATTGGCAAGGTGCTCGTTGTCATTTTCTCCTGTTACAAGGATGTCGTCTAGGTAGCATTGAGTCCCCGGAATCCCTTGGAGGATTTCCTCCATAGCTCTTGGCCAGATAGCTGGAACGGATGCTACTCCGAAAACCAGTCGATTGTACTGGTACAGACCTTTGTGTGTATTTATCGTGAGATATTTTTTAGAGGCCTCTTCAACCTCCATCTGTCGATATGCCTGTACCAAGTCAATTTTGGGGAAACGTTTCCCTCCGGATAGTGAGGCGAAGATATCTTCTATCCTCGGAAGAGGATACTGTACCGTGTGAAGGATCAGGTTTACAGTCACCTTGAAGTCTCCACAGATGCGAATTTTTCTCTGTTCTTCAGATTTATCATTACTCAATGCTTTCTTCATGACTGGAACGATGGGTGTTACCCACTCGCTCCAATATATTTTGGATAATACGCCTGCCTCCTCCAAATTCTCCAGCTCTGCCTCGACTGCTGGACGAATTGTGTATGGCAGCGGCCTTGCCTTAAAAAACTTGGGAATTGCTGCATCTTCCACTTTTATTGAGGCGGTGATGCCTTTCAAGGTTCCTAGTTTCTTTTGAAACACTTCTTTGGCTTTGGCCAAGATGTCTTTTTATCGTTCAGGTATGACGTCATCATCGTTTTTTTTCTTACTGGTCACCGTCAGTGCCTGAATGGAGTGCCAGTCTAAACGTATTTTCCTGATCCATTCACGTCCCAACAGCGGTGGACCACCATCTTGTAGAATGTATAAATACAACTTTTGTATTTCCTTGCCGTTGTATACAACAGGCACCCTTATTTATCCTTTGGGGTATACTTTCTGCCCCGTAGATGTTTTCAAGATAATGGATGTGTCTTTTAAAGGTATATGCGGAAATAGCCACTCGTAATCCCGTCGATTTTTGACGGTCAGAGCTGATGCTGTATCTAGCTCCATTTTAACTGGGGACCCTGCTATCGTGAGGGTAACGCAAATGGTCTGGTAATCATCTTTTGCAATTACTTTATGTAATTTGAGACAGCTTAGTCTCTTGTTTTCGGAGTCGCTATCGCTCTTCTGGTCTTCAGAGCTACTGTCCATCATCATTTGTACCTTTCTGCACTTTTCTTTATTGATTAATTTTTTCCTGTCTGTGGATTATTTTTGTCCAGATCGGCATACCCGTGCAACGTGTCCAATCTTTCTGCATTGCCTGCATGCTTTGTCCTTGAACCAGCAGTCCCTCTGGTCATGGGTGGATCTGCCGCAGCGATAACATCTCTCGAAACTCTGTGTCATTTCATGGGTGCCGAAGTCCTGTGTCTTTTGTTGTATCTCTGCAGCTCCTCTTGTGGCTGCTTCGTATGATACAGCCATACTGAAAGCCTTGTCCAGTGTTAAATCTTTTTCAGAAAGCAGCCTTTTCTGTGTTACTTCACTTAAGAGACCACAGACTAATTTGTCTCGAAGATAATCTGCTAGTCCTGCTCCGAATTGGCAGTGTTTTGATAGCTTTCTTAATTCGGTGAGGTAATCAGCGTTACTTTCATTCTTGTGCTGATTTCTCTTGAAGAATTTGAATCATTCCGCTATCAGCAGCGTTGTTGGGTTTAAGTGCTCCTGTAGGGTATCAACAATTTCTTTAAAATTCTTGACCTTTGGTTTGGCTGGAGTGATTAAATTTCGTAACAGCCCGTATATCTTTGCGCCCATTAGATTTAGCAGCACTGAAGCTTTTTTTCATCGTCTATTCCATTTGCGGTGCAATATACCTCCACTCTTTCCACATATGTGGTCCAATCCTCTATCTCGTTATCAAAAGCATCAATATTGCCAGACTTAGGCATCCTAGAAATAAAATGGCGCTTCCCGCGCTTTTCTTTCTTTTCTGCAGAAAAGATATGGCGCTTCCTGCGCTTCCCCGCCGCTGCTGCCGATGACAACCCTGTTTCCCGCGGTTTCCGTTCTTTTTATTTATTTATTTACAGTTGGAGACTCGTTCCCACCGGACTCTCTCTCTCTAGTTCTGAACGCCGACCTGCTTGCAGCGCCGGCCGTCTCCCGGGTGCTCCCTCCCCGTCTGTTACTGCTTGCCTCCGCTTTCGCTGCTTGGCCTAGCTGTAGAGCCAGCCGCTGGAGCCCCAGCCCGACTCCCAGGAAGGATTATTGCAGTACCTGCCACCAGCTTGGCTAGCTGGTGAAACCACAGCTTTATCTTTTTCTTGATTTTTATTCAACTTTGGACGCCAGAGGAATCGATGTCCTTGAGGTGCTGCCGAATTGCAGGTAAGTCCGTTTCCAATTCATCGCCACTGTTGTGTCTGTGTGTTGATAGAGACACTGAAGACAGGAGATGGTTCCATAGGTTTTTACTAAACAAAGTCTGGAGGGGAACTAACTGATACAACACAATATACAGGTTTATATAGCCCGAGTGGCCATTACCGGCATTACAGTACATATGGGGCTCTTAAAGGCACATACACTACATTATCGTCGTAGCACTATGGCACGCACCGTTCCGTGTGTTCCAGCCTTCCGAAGGTTTCGCTCACCTGTCGGCGAGTTCACCGACCTCGCCTGTCAAGTCCTTCTGGATCGCTTGTTTGGCATTCCTGCAGAGTTCGTCAGAACAAGGACTTGTTTCAACATCAACAGAGACATTGCCCGCGTCCGCCCAACCTGCCCATCACTTTGACAAGGCCTGCTGTTTCGCACATCTCCACGATCCTTCACCTGATGAATACATTTTATTCGCCATGACGAGCGTAAGGATCCGCTTACGGCCAGCATCTTCAGAAGTGGCCCGCGAAGTCGAGACAGTACGATCGCCGAGACCACCAGCTCGTCAGACCATCTCATCTTTGGACTTTCTTTAAAGCAAATTCTGGGGGGGCGCATGTGGCAGTTCCACCGGGTGTCCCTTACAAATATAATGTACATATTTCACTTTAACCTAACTGTATGTATATTACTTACCTGTTTGGGCCGTTGCCCCTTTAACTTACCTGTTTGGGCCGTTGCCCCGTTAAGACGTGTCCTAATGCACTGACGTGACGTCACGCATCACGTGACGTATGCGCGGCGGCCGCCGGCACGGTCAGCATCCCGTAATGGCCGCCGGCACAGCTAGGCCTACCGTGCCCGCGACTTCGGCCGCAACGGCCAGATGCAGTGCCAGGTGACTCATGCTCTCGTGACTTCGGCCACAACGGCCAGCCACAGCAATGCGCCGACGCAACGGCACAGGTCACGTGACCACCCAAGCGCGGGCAAACGCTCTAACATCACGACGTGATCACGTGACCATACAAACGCGGCCGAGCGTGCTGATGTCATCACACTCTCCACAGGACTGCGGACTCAGTCCTCGTGGCCTCCCCACTGGGGAAAGACCTACTTCGCAGTGCTCCTGCATCCAGCTGCCTTACATAGAGTCATAGAGTTATACAGCACAGAAAGAGGCCCTTCAGCCCATCGTGTCCGCGCCGGCCATCAAGCCCTGTCTAATCTAATCCCATTATCCAGCATTTGGTCCGTAGCCTTGTATGCTATGGCATTTCAAGTGCTCATCCAAATGCTTCTTGAATGTTGTGAGGGTTCCTGCCTCTACCACCCTTTCAGGCAGTGAGTTCCAGATTCCAACCACCCTCTGGGTGGAAAAAGTTTTTCCTCAAATCCCCTCCAAACTTCCTGCCCCTTACCTTGAATCCATGCCCCCTTGTTATTGACCCCTCTACTAAGGGGAAAAGTTCCTGTCCATCTACGCCCCTCATAATTTTGTATACCTCAATCAGGTCCCCCCTCAGCCTTCTCTGCTCCAAGGAAAACAACCCCAGCCTGTCCAATCTTTCTTCATAGCTGAAGCGCTCCAGCCCAGGTAACATCCTGGTAAATCTCCTCTGCACCCTCTCCAAAGCAATCATATCCTTTCTATAGTGTGGCGACCAGAACTGCACACAGTACTCCAGCTGTGGCCTTACCAGCGTTTTGTACAGCTCCTTCATAATCTCCCTGCTCTTAAATTCTATGCCTCGGCTAATGAAGGCAAGTATCCCATATGCCTTTTTAACTGTATTTTGTCTGTTCTTGTAAATAAACAACTTCTAAATTGTTCTCCTGAAGTCGAACTCGATTATTTAGTAGGCCTTCGTTCAATACATGCTGAGGTCAACACGAATTCCTACAAAAGATCTATTCCAATCATTAACAAATAATATCAATCAGTAATTAAATTGTTAAAGATCTAGTGCAAATCCATAAAAATTATAGCAATAAACCATGCAAATATAAAAGATCTATTACAAATCATTAATAAATAATAAAAATATCAAAGATCTATTACAAATCCTTAATAAATAATAACAATCAGTAAAGCAAATATTAATGATCTATTACAAAGCTTTAATAAATACCATCAATCAATAATGCAACTATTAAAGAATAATTACAAATCCTAAGTTAATAATAATAATGCAAATATTAAAGGTCTATTACAAATCCTTAATAAATAACATCAATCTAACATAGAAACATAGAAGATAGGAGCAGGAATAGGCCATTCGGCCCCTCGAGCCTGCTCCACCATTCAATGAGATCATGGCTGATCATCCAAACTTAGTACCCTGTCCCTGCTTTCTCCCCATATCCCTTTAGCCTTAAGAAATATATCTAACTCCTTCTTGAATATATTTAATGAATTGGCCTCCACTGCCTTCTGTGATACAGAATGCCACAGGTTCACCACTCTCTGGGTGAAGAAATTCCTTCTCATCTCTGTGCGAAATGGCATACCCCTTATCTTTAGACTGTGACCCCTGGTTCTAGACTCCCCTGCCATCGAGAACATCCTTCGTGCATCTAGACTGTCTCGTCCAGTTAGAATTTTATAAGTTTCAATGAGATCCCCTCTCATTCTTCTATACTCCAGCGTGTATAAGCCCAATCAACCCAATCTCTCCTCATACGTCATTCTTGCCATGCCAGGTATCAGTCTGGTGAATCTTCGCTGCAATCCCTCCAAGGCAAGAACATCCTTCCTCAGATAAGGCGACCCAAACTGCAGACAATAATCAAGGTGTGGTCTCACCAAGTCCCTGTACAACTGCAGCAAAGCATTCTTCTCCCTGTACTCGAATCCTCTCACTACGAAGGTCAACGTAACATTTGCCTTCTTAACCGCATGCTGCACCTGCATGCTTACTTTCAGCGACTGTTGCACAAGGACACCCAGATCTCATTGCACTTCCCCTTCTCCCAATCTATTGCCGTTCAGATAATAATCTGCCTTCCTGTTTGTGCCACCAAAGTGGAAAACCTCGCATTTATCCACATTATACAGCATCTGCCATACATCTGCCCAATTACCCAACCTGTCCAAATCATACTGGAGTTTCTTTGAATCCTCCTCACAGCACACATGCCCACCTAGCTTTGTGGCGTCTGCAAACTTGGAGATATTACATCTAATTCCCTCGTCTAGATCATTAACATATATTGTGAATATCTGGGGTCCTAGCACAGATCCCTGTAGTACCCCACTAGTCACTGCCTGCCACTCAGAAAAAGAGCCGTTTATTCCAACTCTTTGCTTCCTGTCTGCCAGCCAGTTCTCTATCCAAATCAGTATCTTGCCCCCAATCCCATGTGCTTTAACTTTACACGCTAATCTCTTATGCAGGACCTTATCAAATATTAAAGAACTATTACAAATCCTAAATAAATGTCAATCCATAAATCAAATATTTAAGTTCTATTGCAAATGCATAATAAATAACATTGATCAATAATGTAAATATTTAAGATCTATTGCAATTCCTCAATAATTATCATCAATCCATAAAGCAAATGTTGTGGATCTATTACAAATCCTTAATAAATAACGTCAGTCAATAATAAAAATATAAAAGATCTATTACAAATCCTTAATAATTATCAGCAATCAATCATGCAAATATTACAGATCTATTGCAAATCCTAAATAAATAATACAATCAATAACTCAAGTATTAAAGTTATATTACAAATCCTTAATAAATAACATCAGTCAATAATAAAAGTATTAACGATCTATTTCAAATCCTTAATAAATAACACCAACCAATAAAGCAAATATCATAGATCGATTACAAATTTTTAATACATAACATCAATCAATAATACAAATAATAAAGATTTATTGCAAATCTTTAATAAATACGAAATAAATAATATCAACCAGTAATGCAAATATTAAAGACTATTACAATAACTTAAAAAAAATAACCAATAAGGCAAATATTAATGATCTCTTACAAAGCCTTAATAAATAACATTGATCTATAATGCAAATATTAAAGATCTATTGCAAATGAATAAAAAATAATATCCATCCTTACTGCAAATATTCATGATCTATTGCAAATGAATAAAAAATAATATCCATCCATAATGCAAATATTCAAGATCTATTATAAATCCATAACAAATAATATCAATCAATAATGCACATATTAAAGATCTGTTATAAAGCCTTAATAAATAACTTCAATCAATAACGCAAATATTGAAGATCTATTGCAATTCCTTGATAATTATCTTCAATCAATAATGCAAATATTAAAGAACTGTTCCAAATCCTTAATAAATAACATCAGTTGCTTGCGCATATATTAAAGGTCTATTACAAATCCACAATAAATAATTTAAATCAATAATTAAAATATTCAACAACTTTTAAAATTCCATTTAAATAATTGCGATCAATAATGCAAATATTAAAGATCTATTACAAATGCATAATACATTATAGTTATCAATAATTCAAATATTAAAAATCTATTGTAAATCCATAATTAGTAATATCAATCAATAATGCAAATATTGAATATATGTTGCAAATATATAATGTTACATCTGCTCAGTAATGAAAAGTATATTATGGTTAATAGTATGTAATATGTACAGCATAGAATTACAAAGAATTTACAGCACAGAAACAGGCCATTCTGCCCAACTGGTCCTAACGTTGTTTATTCTCCACGACGAGACTCCACCCACAATTCTTCATCTAACCCTATCAATATATCGTTCGATTAATTTCTCCTTCATGTGCTTATCTATAATCTATGCTATTCGCCTCAACTTTTTCCAGTGTTAGCGAGTTCTGCATTCTCTCACTCTCTGGGTAATGAAGTTTCTCCTGAATTCCCTATTGGATTTTTAGTGACTATCTTATATTGATGTTATCCTTGATCTCGCCTCGCCCATAAATGGAAACATCTTCTATGCGTTTACATTCGTAATTTTAAAGACATCTATCAGGCCCCCCTCAGCCATCTCTTTTCTGGAGAAAAGAGCTTCAACCAGTTCAATCTTTTCTGAAAATGAGAACCTCTCAATTCTGGTATCACCTTGTAAATACTTTTTCGCACCGTCTGCAGTATCTCTACATCCTTTTTTTGTAATATGGAGAACAAAACTGCCGACAGTAATGATCGAATACCTATCACAAATGACTAAGTTTGAAATCTGATCAGCCGTTCCTTCATCGTCGCTGGATCAAAATCCTGGTGCTCCCTCCCTAACAACACTGTGGGAGCACCTTCACCACCCGGACTGCAGCGGTTCAAGAAGGTGGCTCACTGCCACCTTCTCAAGGGCAAATAGGGATGGGCAATATATGCTGGCCATGACAGCGACGTCCACATGCCATGAATGAATAATAAAAATAAAAGATACATAATAGTGATGTCAGAATTTCAATAAAAACTCCATATTTGAACCTCTACAATCAGGTTTCCACCCCTGCCACAGCCCTGAAGCTGTCTAATCAAAATCACAAACGAGAAGCACCTTCGGAGGTTATCCTACGTAAAGACACTAAATAAACACGGTGCAGTTTGTTTATAATGAAAATTACTTACTCAGGTAACCGAGAATCAGCAGTAGAGTCCACATCTCACCGGGTGATATTCTGGAAGTAATAACACGGAACTCGTATTAGAGAGATTTGAGGGGATGGGGAAATAGTGGAAACTTTAAATAGGGACCTGGACAGGGAATCAGTGGGTATATCTACTTATAATGTGTAAGCTCTACCTCTCTCCCTCACTGGAACCGCTACAGACAGAGGTGAGCTCCACCTCCTTACCTGTCCTTGATAAACACCAATTGCTTGACTCTCTTTCCAGTCTCCTGGTACAGACCCCTTTGTAATATTCTAACACAGATCTTTACTGAGCCCTGTATTGGGACAGGACAAGCGGCATACACACCCCTGAGCCCCTACTTCGCAACTGACAAACTTCTGAGCTTGTTCTAAAAGTCCATTCATGCACGACTGCTTACCAGAGTCTCCAAATGAGGTGCCGCTTTGTAAGATGCTGTGGGTTCAGATCACCTGCACCCTCCTCAGCCTCAGGTACAATCTGCTGTGAGCGATGTCGGACTCAGTGACAGCTCATCCACCAACACCTCCCACATCAGAGACACGTGTGACTGAGGGCAGTGCTGGTTGGCTGACACATCATGTTATATAATATGGCAGGATCCATGCAAATTAAAGACTTTTAGTGAAATGATCTGAGCTAAACAAATAATTAAACATCTCTCCTGTGTCCATGGTAATCAACTGGGCTTTGCTGCTGTAACATAACAGCCCAGTAATTCCGGGCACAACACGTGAGTACGGCCGGGGTACTCACGCATGTGCCCGGAGGAATTGCCAGTTTTCAGCATGCACAGCGCATGCGCTGAAAACCAGCATTTCCTGTCCTCTGACCCAAGGGGTTAAGAGGCAGAACACGCGCGACTGCACAGGCAGCGCGTGCGCAGTGAAATTCCTTTTTTTTTCAGAGTTGCGCGTGTGTAAATGCCTCCAATCTTTACGCATTGAAAAACCACACGTAAGTACTCAGGCCGAGAAATTCAGTCGTGTTTGCGCCCACTTATTGGCTATAGAGTGGTTTGCGCCGGAAGTTATTTAGCGCCCGAAATTCATTTGGTCCTTAACATCGGCGTTAGCCGGTAGCGCTGCGCTGGCACCGATGACATCATCGGTGTGCGCAGCGCCCCGGTTCCAATGCGATTCCGTGCCGACCACCAAATTCAGTTGCGGCCACCTCGCCCGCGCCGGCCGCAAACAGCGTTTGAAAAACGGTGCCTTGCAGCTCCGAGAGGCCAGCGCATAAAGGTGGAGGGGCGGCCGGCCGCTTTCCCGGCGGCCGCCTGGCCGCACCTCCCTCCCCGGACTCCTGCACCACCCCCCCGCGGCATTGGTGTCTGACTCCCGCGAGCCCGGCACTTCTCCGTGGTGCCGGGCTCATTTGCCGGGGGAATCCAGCGGCGATCTAACGGCTGCAGCTAGCTCCTCCTTAAGAGAAGGAGGAGGCCTGCAGTACCCCAGCCTGCCGCACCGCATCGGCTGCCGCAGCGGCAGCGGGATGCCTGAAACTGACTTTCATCGCCCCAAGCGAGGCGGCCAAACCCTGCAATAGCGCCCGCCTCCGTCTTGGGCCGCCGCAACTGAATTTCAGGTGGGCGCTACGGGAATCCGGGCGAGCGCTAAATTTCAGGCACTAAAGACCTGGCGCGCGCTACCAAATTTTTCGCCCTTAGTTTTTCAGGTAAGTGGTCTATTAATACAATTGAGAATTTTTTTTCCACAGGTTTGTTATTTTTAAAGAATTTACAGTAAGGTAAGTTTAGTTTTAGCCCCGATTTTTTATATAATTTTTTTTTTCAAATTTTAAATTATTGTTTAAAATAGTTTTTCAGAGTTCTTTATGTTTCATTTAAGTAGTGCAATGTTTTTTTTAATTTTTTTCAGGTTTAAGTATGTTTTGGGGCCAGGAGTTTTCATGAGTTTGACAGCTATTACTGTCAAACTCATGAATGAACTTTTGCAACCTCCCATTGGTTGCCCTGTGCTCACGTGATCCCAGCCAGCTCATCGCATTAAGTACACCGCTGGGTCACGCACGCACAGCGTGGCAGGACCTCAAGCGGGCCAGTCAGAGGAAATGCAGTGCGGGCCAGAATTAAAATTTCAGCGCGCTGGGTAAGTGAACATCGGGGGCTTGCACTGGGGAGGGTCTGAGCATGTTGTGGTCAGTATTGGGGAATGGTCTGTGTTTATTGGAAATATAATTGGCATTAGAACATAACAAATCGGAGCAGGAGTAGGCCTTTTGGCCCCTCGAGCTTACTCCACCATTCAATAAGAAGATGACTGATCTTCGATCACAACTCCACCTTCCCGTGCTATCCCCATATAACTTGGTTCCCTTAGTGCCCAAATATCTACCGATCTCATACATAAAAATACTCATCGAATGAGCACCACAGCCATCTGGGGTAGAGAATTCCAAAGATTCACAACCCTCTGAGTGAAGACAATTCTCCTCATCACAGTCCTGGATGGCCGACACCTTATCCTGAGTCTATGACCCTTAGTTCTAGACACGCCAGCCAGGGAAAACAGCCTCTCAGCATCTACCCTGTCAAGCCCGTAACGAATTATGTACGTTTCACAGAGACCATCGCAATCCTTTTACTGTCCCAGTGTTTGTGGGTGAGCAGCTGTCAGTGTCTGGGACATTGATATCTGGTCAGAGGCTTCACAGTGTCGCGTTTCCTGGTTACACAAACATTCTCAAAGCTCGCTTTCGCTGCTCTCTTTAGTTTGCATACGTTCCTAAATGTAAACCTGTGCTCCGTAAATGATATTTTTCGTGCTTCTGATGTAAACAATCTATTGTTCTCAGTCTATCAGCAACATTTGACAAACATCGAATGATACAGCACAGAAGGTGTTAAAGTTACATAACCAAGGCGTGTAGTTGGAATTAAGTTACAGATCAGCCATGATCGGATTGAATGCTGGAGCAGGCTTGAGGAGCTGAATTGCCTCCTCCTGTTCCTATGTTTCCATGTTTCTATGACCCTAAAAATTCTCTCCCTGTGTCTCTTCCCTTTAGTTTGCATTAGTTGTGAAATGAGCAGCGGTGAGCTTCAGCAGATCTTATCCGTGCTGCTGATCTGAACAGTTCATTGTTCTCAGTCTCTGAGCAGCCTCTGACAAACAACAAGCTCCAACATTTTGAAGCCTGACATTGTCTTGTCTGTCACACACAGTGGACAACATTCAAATCTGTGAACCACAGTGGATGGAAAGATCACGCAGACTCAGAAGTGACAATGGGTCCAGTGTGGCAGCGAGTTACTTCCTTGTATGCAGGAATTAACTCATGCGGATTCACAGATTCGTCAACCTGGGGAGAATGGAGATTGATGAATCTATCGGGGACCAGGCCTTGAACATGAGCTGGTTGGGATTAAGATGGAAAGTCAGTGTCAGCCCTTTTAACAAACACTGTAACACTGAGCAATCTGGTGTTACAAAAAGATTGAGATCACTGAGTGGCCGATAGCATAGTGATTATTTCACTGAGATATTGATCCAGGGAACTACATTTTGTAATCACACTCCTGAATGTTTGTGAACTGAAATTCAGGTTTAAAAATCTGGACATGAAAAGCATGGTATCAGTGAAAGTGGCTGACACATGGAGTGGATGTATCCTGTGAATATTGTCTCGCTAGCACTCAGTGTTCAATAATGTTCAAATATACATGGGTGGGAGGTGTTTCTGATATAGGTGGGATTTGATTCTGATTTGGGAGGGATTTGTCTCTTATTTGGGAGGGAACTGTCTCTGATATGTGAAGGATTTGTGTACCAGGTTCCCCGAAACTCTTGGCTCCTCCACAGTTCCAATTTCTCACCATTTAAAAATCTTTCTCAGGTCTGAAGTGGATGAACTCACAAGTTCATGTGCACTGAGTGTTAGAAAGAGAATATTCACAGGGTACATAAGAACATAAAAAACAAGCGCAGGAGTAGGGTAATCGGCCCCTCGAGCCTGCTCTGCCATTCAATAAGGTCATGGCTGATCCAATCTTGTCCTCAACACCACTTCCCGCTCTGTCCCCATATCCCTTGACTCCCTTGTATTTCAAATGTCTGTCAATCTCCGCCTTGAATATGTTCAGTGTCTCCGCCTCCACAGCTCTCCGGGATAGAGAATAACAAAGGTTCCAAAGTCTCTGAGAGAAGATATTCCATCTCATCTCCGTCTACAATGGGCGACCCCATATTCTGAAACTATGCCCCCTAGTCCTAGACACACTCAAGAGGGGAAACATTCTCTCAGCATCCACCCTGTCAATCCCCCTCAGAATCTTATATGTTTCAATAAGGACTCCTCTCATTCTTCTAAACTCCAATGAGTATAGTTCCTACCTGCTCAACCTTCCGTCATACGTCAATCACATCACCCCAGGAATCAAATTCGTGAAGCTTCTCTGAACTGCCTCCAATGCAAGTATATCCTTCCTTAAATATGGAGAGCACAACTGTACGCAGAACTCCAGGTGCGGTCCAAAAGCGCCCTGTAAAGTTGTAACAAAACTTCCCTACTTTTATACTCCATACTCCTTGCAATAAAGGCCAACATTCCATTAGAATTCATAATTACCTGCTGTATCTGCATGTTAAGTTTTTGTGTTTCATGTACTAGGACCCCCAGATCCCTCTGTAGTGCAGCATTTTGCAGTCTCACTCCATTTAAATAATTATTTGATTTTTTATTCTTCCGTCCAAAGTGGATAACCTCACACTTTCCCACATAGTACTCCATCTGCCATTTTGGTTTGCCCAGTCACTTCACCTATCTATATCCCTTTGCAGATTATCTGTGTCCTCTTCACAACTCGCTAACCAACCTATTTTTGTATCATCAGCAAATTTGGCTACAGTACAGTCGGTCCCTTCATCTAAATCATTAATATAGATTGTAAATAGTTGAGGCCCCAGCACTGATCGCTGTGGCACCCCACTAGTTACTGGTTGCCAACCGGAAAATTACCCATTTATTCTGACTCTGTTTTCTGTTAGTTTGCCAATCTCTTATTCCTGCCAAAATATTACCCTCCAAACCCGTACACTCTTATCATGTGCAGTAATATTTAGGTGGCACCTTATCGAATGCCTTCTGGAAATCCAAATTCACTGGTTCCCCTTAATCCACCCTGCTTTTTTACATCCTCAAAGAACTCTAGCATATTTGTCAAACACGATTTTCCTTTCATGAAACCATGATGTTTGTCTTATGATTTTCTAAATGTCGTACTGTTAACTCCTTAATATTGGTAAATGTAAATGCCGCCCATATCAGTATTGTATCAATAATTGGAAATGGTCTATCAACAGCTCTGTCCAGTGTACAGCTATCACAAATCATTCGAGATACACACTGTTGGTGATTCTTGACATTCAATTTAAATACAGAGACCATCGCAATCCTTTTACTGTCCCAGTGTTGGTGTGTGAGCAGCAAAGGTCTGGGACATTGACATCAGGTCGGAGGCCGCAAAGTGTCGTGTGTCCTGGTCACAAGAACACTCTCCCAGCTCTCTCTCTCAACTCACTCTAGTTTGCATATTTTGCTAAATGTACACCTGACCCATTTAAAAAACGTATCCGTGCTTCTGCTATGAACAATGCATTGTTCTCAGTCTGTCAGTATCATCTGACAAACATTACATCATAGAATCCTAGAATGATACAGCACAGAAGGAGGCCATTCGATCTAACGTGCCTGTGCCAGCTCTTTAAAAAACTGTCCAATTAATCCCACTCCCCTGCTCTTTCCCCATAGACCTGTAAATCATATCCAGACCAACTGTATCCAATTCCCTTTTGGAAGTTGCTATCGAATCTGATTCCAGCGCCATTTCTGGCAATGAATTCCAGATCACAACAACTCGCTGTGTAAAAAAATGTTTCCTTATCTCGCCTCTGATTCATTTGCCAATCACCTTAAGTCTAAGTCCTCTGGTCACTGACCCTTCTGCCACTGGAAGCACCTTATCATTACTTACTCTATCAAAACGATTCATGAATTTGAACACTGCAATTAAACCTTTTCTTAATCTCCTCTGCTCTAAGAAGAAAAATTCCAGCTTCTCCAGTCTCTCCACTGAACTGGAGTCCATCATTCCTGGTACCATTCCAATGAATCTCCTCCTCTCAAAGACCGTCTCAAACACCTTGACAAGCTGCCTAAAAAGTGGAGCCCAGATTGAACACCATAATCCAGCTGAGACCTAAACTGTGTTTATAAATGTTTAGCAGTAACTTCCTTGCTTTTGTATTCTGTGCCTCTATTAATAAAGTCCAGGAACCTATATGCTTTTTTTTTAGCAGCCGTCTCAAGTTGTCCTTCCATGATTTGTGTACATACAGCCCCGGTCTCTCTGTTCCTGCACCCCCATTAAAACTGTATCATTTAGTTCGTATTGCTTCCCCTCATGCCTCCTACCGAAATGTATCAAAGGATAACAAAGTCCCACCGTTACAGGCTGACATTGTATTTTAGGACACAACAACAGGCACACCCAGCCCAGATGAACTTGCAAAATCCTCCTCACGAATATCACGGGATTTGTGCCAAAATTGGGAGAGCTGCCCCACAGACTAGTCAAGCAAAAGGCTGACATAGTAATACTCACAGAACCATACCTTTCAGCCAATGTCCCAGTCACCTCCATCATCATTCCTGGGTATATCCTATACCACCAGCAGGACAGACCCACCAGAGGTAGTGGCATTCAGTCGGGAGTGAGTGGCCCTGGGAGCCCTCAACATTGAGTCCAGACCCCATGAAATCTCATGGCTTCAGGTCAAGCATGGGCAAGGAAACCTCCAGCGGATTATCACCTACCGCCCTCCATAAGCTGATGAGTCAGTACTCCTCCATTTTGAACATCACTTGGAAGAAACACTCAGAGTAGCATTAGCATAGAATGTAATCTGGGTGGGGGACTTCAATGTCCATCACTACTACTGGCTCGGTAGCACCACTACTGACCATGCTGGCCGTGTCTTGAAGGGCATAACTTCCAGACTGGGCCGGCAGCGGTGGTGAAAGAATCAACACGAGGGCAAACTCTACTAGACCTTGCCATCACCAATCTAACTGTCGCAGATGCATCTGTCCATGACAGCTTTGGAAGCACTGAGCACCGCATGTTCCTTGTGGAGACGAAGTGCCATCTTCACACTAAGGACACCCTCCATCGTGTCATGTCGCACTAACATCGTGTTAAATGGGATAGATTCAGAACATATCTATCAGCTCAAAACTGGGCATCCATGAGACATTGTGGGCCATCAGCAGCAGCAGATTTGTATTCCGCCAAAATCTGTAAATTCATGGTTCGGCAATCCCTCAATCTACCATTACCATCAATCAACGGACCAACCCTAGTTAAATAAGGACTGTAGAAAAGCATGCCAGGAGCAGCACCAGATGTACATAAAAAATGATGTGCCAACCTGGGGAAGCTGCAACACATGCGATAAAGCGGACACAGCATGCTTGAGCCGGCGCAAAGTGATCCCACAATCAATGGATCAGATCAAACTCTGCAGTCCGCCACATCCAGTCGTGAATGGTGGTGGACCATTAAACAACTAGCAGGAAGAGGAGGCTCCATGAATATCCCCATCCTCAATAATGGTGGATCTCACAAGTGAGTGCAAAAGACAAAGCTGAGTCGTTTGCAACCATAGTCAGCCAGATGTGTCGAGTGGATGATCTATACCGATCTACTTGGGATATAAAGAATCGGCTGAGTGCACTGCATAGAGAAAAGGGTATGGGCCCCGACAATATCCCGGCTATCGTGCTGAAGACTTGTGCTCCAAACCTAGTTGCACCTCTAGTCAAGCTGTTCAATAAAGCTACAAATCTGGCGTCTATCCGACAATGTGGAAAACTGCCCAGGTATGTTCTGTCTACGAAAAGCAGGACAAATCCAACCCGGCCAACCACCGCCCCATCAGTCTACTCTCAATCATCAGCAAAGTGATGCAAGGTGTCATCGACAGTGCTATTAAGCGACACTTACTCACCAATAACCTGCTCACAGATGCCGAGATTAGGCTCCACCAAGACCACGCAGCTCCCGACCTCATTACAGCCGTGGTCCAAACATGGACAAAGGAGCTGAGTTCCAGAGGTGATGTGAGAGTGACTGCCCTTGACATCAAGGCAGCATTTGACCGAGTGTGACATCAAGGAGCCCAAGTAAAACTGAAGTCAAT
The DNA here is from genome assembly GCF_052327205.1 of Somniosus microcephalus. Classification (NCBI taxonomy): domain Eukaryota; kingdom Metazoa; phylum Chordata; class Chondrichthyes; order Squaliformes; family Somniosidae; genus Somniosus; species Somniosus microcephalus. Next base: position 7,928,412 of record NW_028225181.1, on the reverse strand, counting down.
CGGAATTGCGGGGCTTTGCTGAGGTGTGGGGACGCTCCACTGGCTGGAATCATATGTAGCACTAAGGAACATGGTTGTGGTAGTTGAAAGTCAATCATCACAGCCCCAGGATATCATTGCAGGAGCTCCTCAGGGCAGTTTCCTAGGCACAACCATCTTCAGCTGCTTCATCAATGACATTCCTTCCAACATAAGTTCAGAAATGGGGATGATCACTGCTGACTACACAATGTTCAGCGCCATTCACAAGTCCTCCGATAATGAAGCAGTCCATGCCAGCATGCAACAAGACCAGGACAACGTTCAGGCTGGGTTGATATGTGGCAGGTAACGTTCGCGCCACAGAAATGCCAGGCAATGACTATCTCCAACAAGCGAGAGTCTAATCACCTCCCCTTGACATTCAATGGCATTACCATCGCGGCATCCCCCACTATCAACATTCTGGGGGTAACCATTGACCAGAAACTTAACTGGACCAGCCACATAAGTACTGTGGCAACAAGAGCAGGTCAGAGGCTATGTAGTCTGCGGCGTGTTTCACACCTTCTGACTCCCCAGAGCTTTTCCACCATCTAAATGGCACAAGTCAGGAGTGTAGTAGCATATTCTCTACTTGCCTGGATGAGTGCAACTCCAACAACATTCTAGAAGCTCGACACCATCCACGACAAAGCAGCCCGCTTGATTGGAACCCCATCAACTAACATAAACATTCACTCCCTCCACCACTGCCATACCGTAGCTGCAGTCTCTACAATCTGCAAGATGCACTGCAGCAACTCCTTCGGCAGTACCTCCCAAACCCGCGATTTCTACCACTTAGAAGGACAAGGGCAGCAGGCACATGGGATCACCACATCCAAATTCCACTTCAAGTCGCACACAATTCTGACTTGGACCTATATCGCCATTCCTTCAACGTCGCTTGTTTAAAACCCTGGAACTCACACCCTAACATCACCACACGGACTGCAGCGGTTCAAAAAGTTGGCTCACCACCACCTTCTGAAGGTCAGAATAGATATTGGCCTTGCCAGCGAAGCCCACAACTCATAAACAAATATAAAAAACTTCTGTCATGTAGAGTAAACAAAGATGGATGCCCTTCCATTTGCCTCCCTGGATCATTCTCCTTCTGCCCAATTCCTTTCCAAAAATGCCACCTCAACACTGACTCATTACTGACACGGGAGGGATTCAACCTGTAAATATTCTCTCGCTAACACTCAGTGGCAATAAAGTACAAGCCTTGGTGATGCTTGAATTTAAATTTAAATACAGAGACCATCTCAGTTCCTTTACTGTGCCAGTGTTAGTGGGTGAGCAGCAGTCAGTGTCTGGGACAATGACATTCGGTCAGGGGCCTCGCGGTTTCCCATGTACTGGTTACACAAACACTCACCAGTACGCCATAATCTGGAGTACTGTGATCAATTCTGTGAACAGCACCTCAGGAAAGATATATTGGCCTGGGAGGGAGTGCAGCGCAGATTCACCAGAATGATACCGGGGCTAAAAGGGTTAAATTATGAAGACAGGTTGCATAAACTGGGCTTGTATACCCTTGAGTATAGAAGGTTAAGGAGTGAATTCATTTTACTGTTTAAGATGATTAAAGGAGTTGATAGGCTAGATAGAGAGAGTCCATTTCATCTGGTGGGGGGAGTTCAGAACAAGGGCTTAATTTTAAAATTGGAGCTAGGCCGTTCAGTGATGATGTCAGGAAGCACTTCTTCACTCAAAGGGTAGTGGAAATCTGGAACAGTATATCCCCCATAAAGCTGTTGAGGCTGGGGATAAATTAAAAGTTTTAAATTGAGATTGATCTAATTTTTTGGGGTAAGGGTGTCAAATTTACATAACCAAGGTTAGCAGATGGAGTTATGGTACATATCAACACTGATCTGATTGAATGCTGGAGCAGGCTCGAGGGGCTGTATTGGCTCCTCCTGTTCCTATGTTCCTATGTATTTATAACCCTAAAACCTATACCTCTGTCTCTCCTCACTGTAGTTTGCATTAGCTGTGAAATGAGCAGTTGTGAGATTCAGCAGATCTTATCCATGCTTCTGATTTGGACACTTCATTCTGCTGCCTCTGTGCAGCCTTTGACAAACAACACGCTCCCCCCACCTTTTGAAGGCTGACGTTGTCTTGCCTGCGACACACAGCGTACAACATTCAAATCTGTGAGCCACTGTGGAAGCAAAGAGCACGCAGAGTCAGAAGTGACAATGGGTCCAGTGTGGCTGCGAGTAACTTTCTTGTCTGCTGGAATTAACCCACGGGGATTCACTGATTCGGCAAAATGGGGAGAAGGGAGATTGATGGAACTATCGGGGACCAGGCCTTGAACATGAGCTGGTTGGGAGTGAGATGGGAAGTAGTTCAGCCCTTTATCACACTGTAACACTGAGCAATCAGGTTCTATATAAAGATTAGGAACACTGAGGGTACGGTATCACAGTGGTTATGTCACTGGACTAATGATCCAGAGAACGAGAATTCAAATCCCACCCCCGGAAGTTTCAAAATTTGAGTTCCAAGTGTTAAAAATCTTGGAATGAAAAGCCTGATATCAGTGAAAGTAGCTGACACATGAAATGGATTTATCCTGTGAATATTCTCTCGCGAACACTCAGTGTCCATTCATGTTCAAAAATACATGGGTGGGATGCGTCACTGATATTGGAGGAATTTTTCTCTGATATGGGAGGACTTTGTCTCTGATATGGGTGCGATTTGTCTCTGATATAGGTGGGATGTGTCTCTGATATGGGAAGGATTTGTGTACCTGAATTTCGTGGCTCCTCCACAATTACTAGCTTCTCACCATTTAGAAAATACTCTGCTCTGTCTTTCTCAGGTCTGAAGTGGATTAACTCACAAGTTCATGGTCAATGTTTGTTGGAGAGAGAATACTCACAGGGTAAATTCCTCCCATATCAGTAATGGGCAATGGGCAATCAATATCGGCATTCAGTGTGCAGACTTCACCATTGCTTCGACATACACACGCTTGCTGATTATTGACATTCAATTTAAATACAGAGTCATTTTACTGTCCCAGTGTGAGTGGGTGAACAGCAGTCAGGGGCTGGGACACTGATATCTGGTCAGGGGCCTCACAGTGTTCCGTTTCCTGGTTACACAATCACTCGCCCAGCTCCCTCTCTCTCCGCACTCTAGTTTGCATATGTCCCTAAATGTACTACTGTGCTCTTTAAAAGATCTTATCGGTGCTCCTGATGTGAACAATCTATTGTTGTCACAGTGTCAGCAACATCTGACAAACATTACATCATAGAATCATAGAATGATACGGCACAGAAGACCATTCGAGCCATTGTGCCTGTGCCGGCTCTTTGAAAGGGCTGTCCAATTATTCCCATTCCCCTGCTCTTTCCGCATAGGACTGTAAATCATATCCCTTCAAAAGTAACCCGGTTCCGTTTTGAAAGTTACTATTGAATCTGCTTCCAGTGCCTTTTCAGGCAATGCATTCCAGATCACAACAGCTCGCTGTGTAAAGAAAACCTTTCTCCTGGTTCTTTTGTCAATCACCTTAAATCTGTGTCCTCTGGTCACGGACCCTTCTGCCACTGGAAACAGCTGATCCTGATTCACTCTGTGAAAAGGATTCATAATTTTGAACACAACAATCACATTTCTTTTTAATCTTTTCTGCTCTAATGAGAATAACTCCAGCTTCTCCAGTCTCTCCACAGAACTGATGTCCCTCATTCCTGATACTATTCCATTACACCTCCTCTGCACCTTCTCCTTGATATCCTTCCTCAAATGTGTTGCCCAGAATTGAACACAATATTCCAGCTGAAGCAGAACCAGTGATTTTTAAAGGTTTATCAGAACTGAATACGGAATGCTGATCTTTCTGTGATGGGTTTAGATGGGCGAGGTTAATCCAGTCAGTTGGATGTGTGAATGATACTGTGAGCTGAAAGAAGCGCACTTGGAGTCTCTCTC